>NC_036858.1:71732129-71805448 GCF_002910315.2 Salvelinus sp. IW2-2015 | reverse complement strand
ACTAGGCTACCAGTGCGTCTCACTGAGCCCGTTCCTCCCCACGCCACTCTCCCTGTAGTGCGTGTATCGAGCCCGGTGCCCTCCAGTTCCGTGCACACGCACTTAAGCCACCTGGTGCGGCTCCAGAGCCCTGGAACACACTGTATCTTTCCCCCCTACTAATCCTGATGTGCTTGTCCCAGCCCGGTTGTCAACAAGTTGCCGTACCTCGCATCAGGTATAGAAGTGGGCTTGGGAGAATGCAGTGTGCCCGGTTCCTGCTCCCCGCACTAGTAGAAGTGCTTATCCTTAGCCGGTGCCACCAGTTCCGGCACCACGCACCAGGCTACAGTGCGCGCAGTATCCGGCCAGAGCCATCCGTCCTCCCCAAGCCCATCTGCAGCCATCCGTCTCCCAGCGCCATCTGAGGCCATCCGTTCCCCCAGCGCCGTCTGAGCCATCCGTCTCCCCAGCGCCGTCTGCAGCCGATTCCGTCTCCCCAGCCGACCGTATGAAGCCGCCCGTCTGCAATGACCTGCAAAGCCGCCCGTCTTGCCATGAGCCTGCAAAGCCGCCGTCTGCCTTGAGCCTACAGGAGCCGTCCGACAGACAAGAGCCGCTAGAGCCGCCCGGCCAGGCAGGAGCCGCTAGAAAGCCGCCGTCAGGACCAGGGTCGCCAGAGCCGCCAACCAGACAGGGATCTGCCAGAGCGCAAACCAGACAAGTCTGCCAGAGCCGCCAGCCAACAGATTCTGGCAGAGCGCCCAGGCCAGACAGATCTGCCCAGAGCCGCCAGCCAGACAAGGATCTGCCAGAGCCGCCTAAGCCAGACAGGATCTGCCAGAGCCGTCAGAAGAGCATGAGCTAGCCAGAGCCGCAGAGAGACATGAGGCAGCCAGAGGCCGTCAGAGAGCCATGAGCAGCCAGAGCCGTCAGAGGAGCCATGAGCAGCCAGAGCCGTCAGAGAGCCTATGAGCAGCAGAGCCGTTAGCCAGCCATGAGCGTCCAGAGCGTCAGCCTGCCATGAGCGCCCCAGGAGCGCGTCAGCCTTGCATGAGCGTCCATAGCGTCAGTCAGCCATGGAGCTGTCCCCTCAGCCAGAAGCGGCTAGTATTTCAGAACTGCCCCTCAGTCCAGAGCGTCTCTCTGGCCGGAGCTGCCCTTCAGTCCGCGAGTTGCCCCTCTATCCTGATCTCCCTCTCTATCTTGAGCTACCTCTATATTCTGATCTATCCCGTCTGTCTGGGCTATCCCCTCGTCTGATTTATCTATCTGTCCCCGGTGCGTCCCTGTTCCACTGGATGTTACTAAAGAGGATTTTGTGGGTAAGATATGGTGGACATTTTTAGCGGTAGAGGCGAGGTAGGGAGATTATGTGCGCGGTGGGGCACCTCGCCCGGAGGCCTGAGCCACCACCGTCGGTCAGATGCCCACCAGACCCGTCCCTAACTTTGTTGCTGGTGCGCCCTCGGTGTTCGCCACTTTATGTGTGGGGGTATTATGTCACGTTTTCCTGACACTATTCTGTAGTTTTGGTGTGTTTAGTTGGTTCAGGACGTCGAGGTTGGGTGGGCATGCGTATGTTTTCTGTTATCTGTGTTGGTTTTTGGGTACCTGGTATGCTCTTAATTAGAGGCAGGTGTTTTGGGTTCCTCTAAATTAAGAGTCATAGTTTAGGTAGCGTTGTCCACAATGTTCGGTACGTTGTGGGTGATTGTCTTCCGTGTCTGTGTATTGTTATGACCATAACGGACTGTTAAGCGGTTGTTCGGTTTGTGTAGTCTTTTTGTCCTATTCAGTGCCGTTCTGCTTGTTTTAATGTAAGTTCGTCGTTTAGGTCTGTCTACACCGTTATGTTGGTTTGTGTTATTTAGTATAAGTTCGGTAGTTTTCGATTAATAAAATATGGTGTTCAGAAACTCCACATGCCGGCCTTGGTTCGATCATACTCCTCCTTTTCGGACCTGAAGAGAGAAGGTGAAGGACCGCGTTACAATTACGTTCATCTCTAGGAAACAGAACACGTCCACTGCTCATGAGCGAATGAGGGCATGCGTGGGTCCCATGGTGCTGTATACTTGCATACTATTGTTTGTATAGATGAGCGTGTGTACCTTTCAGGCAGTTTGGAAATTGCTCCCAAAGGCATGAACCAGGCTTGTGAGGGTCTACAATATTTTTTACTGAGGTCTGACTGTTTATTTTGATGTTTCCCATTGATGTCAAGCAATGAGGCACTGAAGTTGAAGGTAGGCCTTGAAATAACATCCACAGGTACACCTCCAAGTTGGAACTTCCAAATAGACGTTCAAGAAGCTTCTAAAGTTTCAGAGCTGTTAAAGGCGCACAGTCAAATTAGTGTATGTAAACTTCTAGACCCACTCGAATTGTGATACAGTGAAAATTATAAAGAAAAAAATCTGTCGTTGGTTAACAATTGTTGTGAAAAATGTACTTGTGTCAATGCACAAACGTAGATGTTCCTAAACCGACTGTTAATGTTAAAGTGTGCAACCCATAGGGAAAACAATTCTAGAATCAAGCTGTAACTCCACACACAGAGACGCGTACATGCTCTCCTCACCCCTATTGGTAAACCCGACCAACAACTCTATGCCTCCTGGTTCCTGCTTACAAGCTAAATTAAAGCAGGAAAGCACCAGTGACTCGGTCTATAAAAAATGGTCAGATGAAGCAGAATACTAAACTACAGGACTTTTTTTCTATCACAGACTGGAACATGTTCCGGGATTCCTCCCGAATGGCATTGAGGAGTAGAACCACACCACCACGCCAAACCCCTCTTTACGCTACTGCCTTACTCGCTGTCATCTATATGCATAGTCAGCTTTAACCATATCTTACATGTACATACTACCTCATTCAGCCTGACTAACCGGGTGTCATGTATGTAGCTCGCTACTGTATCCGAAGCTCGGTACTGTATATAGCCTGTCTTTTTACTGTTGTTTTATTTCTTTACTTACCTATTGTTCACACACTAATACCTTTTTGCACTTGGATTAGAGCCTGTAAATAAGCATTTCCACTGGTAAAGGTCTACACCTTGTTGTAATTCGGCGCACATGAACAAATAAACTTGGATTGATACTTACCTGGTCCACCTGCTTAGGTCTGTTGGACTTCTTTGCTTGCTTATTTGTCATTGTTTGGTTTTTGTCTGTTTTTTTCAATTACTAAAGCGTGCCAACCTTAATAGCATTCTTGCTTCTGGCGTGCATCAAGTCTGGTATCAACAGTCTGATACTCCCTTTCTAGACAACTTGCTAAACAAACAAAGAAGCAGTAAACAGAAGAAACCACAAAACCTTAAGGGGAAAATAGAAAGTGACTTCAAGCAGCCTCAAAGGTCAATGCCAACAAATGTATATTCATATCAGAAAAATGTATATCAATTTGTTGTTAAATTTAGGCCAAAGTCAACAGTAATGAGAGTGTGGCCATCCCTCAGCGGTGCAGTCTGTTTTATTCCAACACACGCACAGCACCACACACCACACACACACACACACACACACCCACACACACACACACACACAACACAACCACACACACACAGACACACACACACACACACACACACAACACACACACACACACCTCTAAGGTAATCCGCAACAGACCAGAGAGGTTAATAGTTGCCATCTCTTATTCTCCACAGACCACCAGTTATTCCGTGAGAAAGACAAGAAAGGCGATATAGGATGGGGGAGAAGATGGGGGAGTGGAGAAAAGTGAAGAGGGAGAGAGGCGGGGTAGAGAGGAAAGCGACGAAGAGGGGAGAGAAAAGGGGAAGGGGTATGGAATGATACAGAGAAAAGGAGAGAGGAGAGAGAAGAAAATGAGTGGGGGCCAAAGTGACGCAGCCACTCTTAGATGGAAATGATAAAACCTGCAGCTGGAAAGCTCGAGTGTAACGGTGCACGATTCCAGGGTTACATCCAAATTGCCACCCCATCCCATGGGTCTGATCAAAAGTGGTGCCCCTATATAAGGAAATAGGTGTCATTTGAGACAAACACACCATTTCCTCCACTCACCACCGCTGATTTGCTGGCACTTTAATGCATGCCAGATCCTAGCATAATCTGGCTTTTATGTTAGCTACCATTAGCACTTTATTGATGCTGAAGCTTGCAGCTAGCATGGGCTAGCTAGCTAGGTAATTAGACGAGTGCAATGAAATCTGAAGCTAGCATGGCTAGCAAGCTAGGTATTAAACAGTGCAATGAAATCTGAGCTAGCGTGGCTAGCAAGCTAGGTATTAAACCAGCTGCAATGAAATCTGACTAGTAAGCTAGCATAGCTACCGAGATTAAACCAGTGAATGACATCTGAGCTAGTAAGGCCTAAGTAACAAGTCATTCTAACTGTGCACAGGCCAGAAGACGACTGCCCCACACATTCAGCCTTGGGTTCCTCTCTAGGTTTCTTACTAGGGATCCTAACTTTCTTGGAGTTTTTACACAAGCCACCGTGATCCTACATTTGCAATGGCATGTGTGTTGGGGCTTTAGGTATGGGTTCTGTATAAGCACTTTGTGATATCTGCTGATGTAAAAAGGCGCTTATTGTACAATACATTGATTGACTGATTGATCTTTTTGGGAAGGTATTATAGCAGTAACTATCTTAATAGGGGAGGAGGTCTATACATTTAATCTATATACTTTGGGAGGAAGGTTCAGATACAGTGAACGATAATCCATTAGGAAGGAGGTCTTTATCAGTAACTATCTATTAAGGAGGGGTCTATACACTATTAGGGAGGAAGTCTATACAGCAACTATATATTAGGGAGGAGGTCAATACAGTAACTATCGATTGGGAGGAGGTCTATATCAGTAACTATCTATTAGGTGAGGCAGGTCTATACAGTAACTATCCTATTAGGGAAGGAGGTCTATACCATAACTATCCTATTAGGGAGGAGGTTATACAGTAAACTATAATATTAGGGAGGAGGTCTATACAGTCAACTATCTATTGAGGAGGAGGCATATACAGTAAACTATCTATTAGGGAGGAGTATTCTATAGCAGTAAACTACTATTAGGGAGGAGGTCCTAGTACAAGTAAGTATCTTATTAGGGAGGAGTCTGTACAGTAATTATCTATTAGGAGGAGTCCTAAACAGTAATTACCTATTGAGCCGTACAGGAACTGAGGTCATGAAGAGTATACAGTAAACTATCATTAGGAGAGGAGGTCTATAAACAGTACTAACTTAATTAGGGAGGAGGTCATACAACATAGGAGGCATCATTTAGGGAAGTATATCCTTAGGGAGGAGGTCTAATAACTATATATTAGGAAAGATGAGTGTCTACATACACTATTAGGGAGAGGTCTATTAACAGTACTATCTATTAGGGAGGAGGTCTTACCGTATATTATAGAGGTTATAGACTATTAGGGAGGAGGTCAATAACTAGTAACCTATATATTCTCGGAGGAAGTCAACACACATACTATATATAGGGGAGGAGGTCTATACACTGAATTAGCGAGGAGGTCTATACAGTAACTATCTATTAGGGAGGAGGTCTATACAGTTAATTATATATTAGGAGAGAGGTCGATACAGTAATCTATCTATTAGGGAGGAGGCTATTATACAGTAATTATTATTAGGAGAGGAGGCTATACAGTAAACTATCCATTAGAAGGAGGTCTATACAGTAACATAATCTAATTAGGAGAGGTCTATACAGTAACTATATATTAAGGGAGGAAGGGTAAATACACCTTAGGGAGGAGGTCTACACATAGTTTATATATTAGGGCGGAGGTCTATACCTTAACTATCTTATTAGGGAGGAGGTCTATACAGTAAACTAGCGTAATTAGGGAGAGGTCTAGTACAGTAATTATGATATTAGGCAGGAGGTCTATAGCAGTAACTATATATTAAGGGGAGAGGTATATACACTCTCTGGGAGGAGGTTCTACACATTAGTAGATGATAGTTAGGGCGAGGTCTATACAGTAACTATTCTATTAGGAGGAGGTCTTACAGTAAACTATTATTAGGGAGGAAGGTAATATGCAAGTAACTATATATTACGGGAGAGGTCATATACAGTAACTATCATATTAGGAAGAGGATGGGTCTATACAGTAACTATATAATTTAGGGAGGACGGTCTATTGCAGTAACCTATATATTAGGGAGGAACTCTAAATACAAGTAACTATCTATTAGGGAGGAGGTCTATACAGAGTAAACTAATATTAGGGAGAGGTCTATTACAAGTAAATTATCTATTAGGGGGAGTCTTAGCAAGTAACTATATATTTAGGGAGGAAGTCTAGTCTATACAGTAACTATCTATTAGGGAGGAGGTCTATACAGTAACTATATATTAGGGAGGAGGTCTATACAGTAATTATCTATTAGGGAGGAGGTCTATGCAGTAACTATATATTTGTCATGCCCTGACCGTAGAGAGCTTTTTATGTCTCTATTTTGGTTTGGTCAGGGTGTGATTTGGGTGTGTTTCTATGTTTTGTATTTCTTTGTTTTTGGCCGGGTGTGGTTCTCAATCAGAGYCAGCTGTCTATCGTTGTCTCTGATTGAGAATCATACTTAGGTAGCTTTTTCCCACCTGTGTTTCGTGGGTAGTTATTTTCTGTTTTGTGTTTCTGCACCTGACAGGAKTGTTTCMAWTTTCGTTCATTCTCTTTGTTATTTTTGTTATTTGTGTTCAGTTGTAATAAAAAGCATGAACACTTACCACGTTGCGATTTGGTCTGATCCTTCTCATTCCGACGACGAACGTTACAGAACTACCCACCACAAGCGAACCAAGCAGCGTGGTATGGAGGAGCAGAGGGTTCAGGACTTCTGGACATGGGAGATTTATTGGACGGACAGGGACCCTGGAGACAGGCTGGGGAATATCGCCGCCCGAAAGAAGAACTGGAGGCAGCTTAAGATGAGAGGCGGTGATATGAGGCAAGGCAACGCAGCAGGCACGAGAGGCAGCCCCAAAATGTTTTGTGGGAGGGGCACACGGGGGGATTGGCGGAGTCAGGCGATAGACCTGAGCCAACTCCCCGTGCTTACCGGAGGCAGCGTGGTACTGGTCAGGCACCGTGTTATGCGGTAAAGCACACGGTGTCTCCAGTGCGCGCTCATAGCCCGGAGCGCTATATGCCAGCCCCCCGCAAGTGCCATGCGAGAGTGGGCATCCAGCCAGGGCGGATTGTGCCAGCTCAGCACGCTTGGTCTCCGGTGCGCCGTTTCGGCCTAGGGTATCCTGCGGCGGTTCTGCGTACTGTGTCTCCGGGGCGCTGGGACGGTTCAGTTCGTCCTATGCCTGTGCTCCGCCCGCGCCGGGCTAAAGTGGGCATTGATCGAAATGGAGAGGTGCGAGTGGTGAGCACCAGATCACCAGTGCTCCCCCACAGCCCAGTTTGACCTGTGCCTGCACTCTGGAGGGGTTGGGCTAAAGTGGAGGAGTGGTGCCAAGGCTGCGCACCAGAGTGGTGCCACTCTGGAGGAGTGGTGCCAAGGCTGCGCACCAGGGCTCCAGTGCTCCCCCACAGTCCGGTCCATCCTGTGCCTCCTCTACGCACCAGGCCTCCTGTAGGTCCCCCCAGCCTAGTGTGCCCTGTAGCAGCCCCACGCACCAGGCTGTCTCTGCGTCTCCTCCCTCCAGAGTCTTCCTCCAGTCCGGACCCTCCAGCGACGCCCTCCAGTCCGGAGCCTCCAGTGGCGCCCTTCAGCCCGGAGCTCCCAGTCCTGGGCCCACTACAGGGGCGCCCAGTCCGGGGTCCACAACGAGGGCGCCCAGTCCGMGGCCCGRTACGAGGGTCCCCAGTCCGGGGTCGYCGGCGAGGGTCCCCGCTCTAGAGGTGCCACCTAAGTGGGCCAAGCCAGAGGAGGAGCGTCCCGCATCAGGGTCTACGTCCCGCACCAGAGCCTCCACAGTGGAGAAATGCCCACCCAGACCCTCCCCTATAGGTCCCCAGTCCTCTATTCGCGAGGAGGGCTATCCAGTAACTATCTATTAGGGAGGAGGTCTATACAGTAACTGCCCAGTTGTCTATTCTTCCTTTGTGCATTTTGTTTCATTGAAAAATGTTGAGGTGATTTCATGGCATTCCTCTGGCTGAAACAAGAGATTGAAGGGCTTAACATATTGTGAAAACGTAGGCCCAAGGTACATTATTGTTGTGTAGAATACACTAAAGCAATGTGAAACTGAAAAACCTCAGTTTAAATAGCAACATTAGTTCTGCCAATACCATACAACAATAATATACTATCACTACCCCATGATACATTTCCTTGACAGCTTACTCCATCCCTATCAATACCGCCAGTATGTATGTACAACAACTACCTGGTTGAACTATCACCTGCTACAGTAAGCTACTGCCAGTATATTTCTCGATCCCTAATCCCCATACACTGTTATTACTACACTGTATAGTCACTGCTAGCTAATATGCAAGTACCAAAGCGTTCAATCCCCAATACACTGTTATTATATTACTGTTCTATAGTTACACTGCTAGGCTAGCTAGCAAGTAACCAAGCTTTCAAATTCCCAAGTACTACTGTTCATTATTAAATATCGTATTAAGCTCCACTGCTAGACAGCATGCCAGTATCTGTTTTTCAAATCCCAGACACTTTATTATATACGGATCCGGTATTAGATATCACTTCGGTATACCTAGAGCTATCTCGAGTATCTGGTTACAGATCCCCTTACTAGAGTACCACGAGTTTGATTAGATACTGTTTATAGTTCACGCCTAGGCTAGCATTTGCAGGAGACTTCAGAGCTTTCAGAGTCTCCCCCAGTTAGCATACCTGTTTATTATGATATAACTGGAGTATACTTCACTGCGTAGACTAAGCTATGCCAGTTATCTGGTTTTCAATCCCCAGTACACTGTTATTATATACTGTATAGTTCACTGCTAGGCTAGCTATGCCAGTACCAGGCTTTCAATCCCCAGTACACTGGACGACTTTAATACAGTTGARACGTGGACAATGAGAGTCCATCCGRCTGTTCAGCTTTTTCCACAGTCATCCTTTACTCCTTTATCTGCTATGGTCCCGACAGAGGGGATTGTGGGAAGGAACAGATGCACTGAAGAACTCTCTATTCTTTGACGTCTTGTGGGTTGTCCGACCGCCTGCCTGATCCAATGGGATAAACAAACAGACTAGGTTATAGTTCTAATAAACTTAATCCGAGGGATTGACAATAATGGGGATAGTATTACAGTTGTGGATTTAAATCTTTATTTTTGTCATGTTATAGATTATAGTCTCAACAGGGATGTGATGATGCCTTGCTGCGGTGGAATTAAGGAGACAATACGACATAGAGGATCAAAAATGTGGCTATTTCAGCATAACAATACAACCTAGAGGATCATACGTTTGGCTATTTCAGCATATTTCAGAGACATCATAAAACACAAGCTATAAATAATTTGCAGCAAGCTGCTCATGAAATTAAAGCAACTAGCTTTTCTCTTTTTAAACCACTCACTATAATTCATTAAATATGATCTTACTATGTGAGGTTCTTCTTCATATTAGCCTTTAATACCACTAGCAGACATAGTTATTCAAACATTATTGCAATATGCAATTGGACTCCAAGACTATGGGAAAAATGTAATTTCATCATGGACATAGTAAGGGCAGTGTAAATTATTACTGCACGTGCTGTAAAAATGACATACTCAGTTTGAGTCCTGTTCTTCCTCCTTCCTCTAGCATTACAACTACTGATAGTGGGCCTGCTGAGTCTGCTATAAAATGCTGTTTTAACTCCCCCACACACCACGGGATCTAAGGATCTATCCTCCCTTCTCCTCTGTGTGGAGAATCTCTTTCCTCAGTATCTCAATCCAATCAGATGCAGATTTCCAAAGCAAACATCCAACAAACAGGCAGCTAAATGAGATTGGGTTTAGCATATAAACAAAGCTACGTTTCTGCAGCTAAGTGCTACATGGAAACATAATTACACTGGCTAGGCTAACATTGCTAAGTGCTACACTACACTAGCTGGGCTATCAGTGATAAGTGCTATACTACATTACCTAGGCTAACAGAGCAAAATGAGTATACTTTGATAAACCTATGGCTACAACTTAAAGAATCATTTGAAAGGTTCTGTCCTAGATGTATTCATTTTTTTACATTGACAGAGCAAGTCATACTTTAAAATGGTGATTTGCTGCTACAGCCATCTATGCTGCCAATGGTGCTGAAACTCATGTAGTGGCTAACTAGACTACAATTGCTATGTGCAATATGTTTTAAATATGACACATTTATATGTTGCAAAATATAATTTGGTTGAATAATTAAGGATTCGTTTTTGTATTTTATTATTTAATTTGGGGGGGGGGGGTAGAACAACTTTAATATTGCAGATAGATTGTGGGTTCTATCAATGTAATTGTCTGCATCATTTCCAATCCCCCATATTTACAAAAATATATACTGAACAAACATATAAACGCAACATGCAACGATTTCAAATATTTTTCTGAGTTACAGTTCAAGGAATTCAGTCAATTGAACTAAATTATTTAGGCKCTAATCTATGTATTTCACATAACTGTGCAGGGTCTCAGCCATGGGTGGGCCTTGGAGAGCATAGGTTCACCCACTTGGGAGCTAGGCCCACCCACTGGGAAGCCAGACCCAGCCAATCAGAATACATGTTTCCCCACAAAAGAGGCTTTATTACAGACAGAACAGCTCCGGTGGAAATGCCTGCAGTCAGCATGCCCATTGCACGCTCATTCAAAACTTGAGACATCTTTGGCATTGGGTTTTGTGACAAAACTGTCCATTTTAGAGTGGCCTTTTATTGTCCCCAGCACAAGGCGCACCTGTGTAATGATCAGCTTCTTGATATGCCACACCTGTCAGGTGGATGGATTGTCTTGACAAAGGATAAAATGCTCACTAACAGGGATGTAAACACATTTCTGAACAAAATTGGAGAGAAATAAAATGTTGTGCATATGGAACATTTAAGGGATCTTTTATTTCAACTCATGAAACATGGGACCAGCACTTTACATGTTGTGTTTATATTTATGTTCAGTGTATATAGTCCTTCTTTATTATTTTCTCCTAACCCTACCACCTCTCACTTAATTGGAGTAAACTAATGTAAAACAATACTTAGGCTACTTCTTCTARTACCAGCTTATACATACTATATACATTTTACAGACACAGGATATTTTCAATAGTTATCTTTTGTTTATTTTTAGTCCCACCCTTCAGCTGCCCTCAACCCCTCCCATCTATCTACGAAGACCATCCAGTTTTGATTTCTAATTGCCATATATGTTTAAACTGTGCTGTAATGTTTCATAAAAGTTCTGAACCTTTCTATTCTAATAGTTTCTACCGATTCTAATAAAAAATTAACCTTTTTACTAAGAGTATTATTATGCTATTGATCGATTGACCATGGCTTTTCAAGTCACCTAGCAGTGCTATTTGCAGAGTTAGCTCCYGGTAAATATTGCAATTCATCAGCCATTCCTGAACGAAAGATCAAAATAAGCTACATACGGGCAGTACCAAAACAAGTGATGTAATGATGCTGTCTCTTCACAGCAGAGCTGGGATGGTTGTATCCCCCATATACAGTGCCTGCAGAAAGTAGTCACACCCCTTGACTTTTTTCAAATTTTGTTGTGTTACAGGCTGAATATAAAATTGATAAAATTGAGAATGTCAAAGTGGAATTATGTCAAAAAAACTAATTAAAAATGAAAATCTGAAATGTCTTGAGTCAATAAGTATTCAACCCCTTTGTTACGGCAAGCCTAAATACTGTAAGTTCAGGAGTAAGCATTTGCTTAACACTTCACGTAATAAGTTGCATGGACTCACTGTGTGTGCAATAAGTGTTTAACATAATTGTTGAATGATTAGCTCATATCTGTACCCCACACATACAATTATCTATAAGGTCCCTCAGTCGAGCAGTGAATTTCAAACACAGATTCAACCACAAAGACCAGGGAGGTTTTCCAATGCCTCACAAATATGGGTAACTATTGGTAGATGGGTAAAAATWAAAAAGCAGACATTGAKTATCTCTTTGAGCATGGTGAAGTAATTAATTACACCCAGTCACTACAAAGATACAGACGTCCTTCCTAACTCAGTGGCCAGAGAGGAAGGAAACCGCTCAGGGATTTTTACCATGAGGCCAATGGTGACATTAAAACAGTTACAGAGTTTAATGGCAGGTTGGATCAACAACATTGTAGTTACTCCACAATACTTACATAATTTACAGAGTAAAAAGAAGGAAGCCTTTGCAACAATGAACTAGTATGAAGTTATACTGCAAAAAATGTGGAAAAGCAATTCACTTTTTGTCCTGAATACAGTGTTATGTTTGGGGCAAATCCAACAAAACACATTTTTGAGTACCACTCTCCACATTTACAAGCATAGTGGTGGCTGCATCATGATATGGGTATACTTGTAATCGTTAACGACTGCGGTGTTTTTCATGATAAAAAATAAATGGAATGGAGCTAAGCACAGGCAAATACCTAGAGGAAAACATGGTTCAGTCTAAAGTAAATAGGTCAACTGGGATAGTAAATAATGAATATGGCGATTTTTCCACAAATAGCCAGGTATTTACCTTTCGATGGTAGCAAAATCTAATTTATTTTTGCTAGTTGAATACAGAGTATGTCCACTTCACCGTCAGACCATTTTATTGTCAAGCTACATGGTAATGTAAAAGTAGTATTTTTTTTGCGATCCAATACATAACATGGTTCACCTATTGTAGTTCAGTTGTAATCCAGAGAGGTTAGAGAAATTATATAGATCCTCTATGAGGCTGTGCAGGGATGCAAATTGCTGATTTAAAAGAAAACATGAGTCGTCAACGGACAATGACACCTTTGTTTTTTTAAGCCCTGGATTTCTAACCCATTGATATTATTGTTGGATCTGATTTTAATAGATACCATTTCGATAGCCATAATAAATAAATATGCCGATAGTGGACAGCCTTGTTRCACTCMTCTTCACAGTTCAATACTTTCTGAGAAGTAGCCATTATTTACTATTTTTTACCTGGGGTTACTATAGATAACTTTAACCCTTTGTATAAGAGATTCTCCTTAATTAAAATAGTCCAGGCATTTATATGTCAATTCTAGTCGTACTTTATCAAAGGCCTTTTCAGCTATGAATACCAGGCCCTGTTTCCCAGATGTTTCATAGTGTTCTATACATAGTGTTTCCAGTACTTATCTTATATTATCTCCAATGTATCATCCATGTAAAAAACTGTCTGATTATGATGAATAATATCCGACAAAACCTTTTTAATTTTATGCGTTATGTACAGTGGGGAGAACAAGTATTTGATACACTGCCGATTTTGCAGGTTTTCCTACTTACAAAGCATGTAGAGGTCTGTAATTTTTATCATAGGTACACTTCAACTATGAGAGACGGAATCTAAAACAAAAATCCAGAAAATCACATTGTATGATTTTTAAGTAATTAATTTGCAATTTGCTCTTTCAAAATATTGTTTCGTGAATCATGGATGACTCTGTCATTTGTAACAAGTTTCTGTCAATTCTTTTTGGTAGCATGTCTATGTTGAAGATAAACAAATTATTTGGTGCATTTTTCCCCATATTCCATGCCAGTATCCTTGATTTTTTTATATCCCTTAAGCACACTCTTGATCAGTTTCTTGAATAATTAAGTTCCTACCAGTTCTTTTTGTATTTCTAGGTCACATCATTATCATATTAGTTGGTGGAGATATGGTCAGATTCTGTTATTACTCAGATATAGACGAGAGCACACTACCTAGTTCCTGTTAGCTCGCGAAACACAGCATAAACATATATAGAAATATAATATTATAATATAAGAAAAACCACAGCCTCAAAAGTATATACTTTGTTAATATGAACTATTTTGACAAAATAGTTTTTGTTTAAAAAAATAATACTGCATGGCCCCTAAATGCACATTTGAAATTGCCCATACAATAAGGGATCTGCTGTACCTATGGAAACGTATGTTGTCTTGGTTAAAAACAAGTTGTCATCCAGTAATTTGTTAAAATTTCAAATCCTTTCCCACGTGGAAATTCTGGAAGAGTAATGTGTATGCCAATTATTTGATGGGGCGACCGCATTTTGTCCCCTATCAACTTTTTTTAAACTTTTGATGGCAGTGAGAATGACACAGAAAGTAGTCAAGGCGACTAGCTTGATTGAGCTCCGCCATGTATATCTCACTAGGTTCAAGGATATTAACCCTCCACCATGTATATCTCACTAGGTCAGGATATTTAACCTCCACCATGTATATATTCTCCACTAGGTCAGGATATTTAACCCTCCACTGTATATCTCATAGGACTCAGGATATTACCCCTCACCATGTATATTCACTAGGTCAGGATTTTTACCACTCCCATGTATATCTCACTAGGTCAGGATATTAACCACCTCTCCACTGTAATAAATCTCACTAGGTCAGGATATTAACCTCGCGCATGTATATCTCACTAGGTCAGGATATTAAACCTCCTCCATGTATATCTCACTAGGTCAGGATATTAACCCTCCGCCATGTATATCTCACTAGGTCAGGATATTTAGGCCTCCATATACCCACTAGTTCCAATATATCCATGATATTTGTCATTTCCTTAAGTGCATGAGGGTGATAGTTTGTAATGTTATTTATTTTACAGTCCATTGAAGTGATTAAAACCGTACTATAATCTCCCACCTTAATAATAGAGTTGTGCATTGCTTATAACCTTGATCAATTATTATATATATTTTCGAAGAAGTGTGGATCATCATTATTTGGACAATATAGATTATTGAGCAAAATCTGCTTATGGTCCAATAGCATTTTTAAAATTAACCACCCTCCTTGTGGACCTGTTTGGACAGTTTTCACATTCAGATTGAAATTATTGTTATTTAATATCCACCRCCTTTTTGAGTTTCTTTGCCCATGGGAGAAGTATATTTCCCCCAGTACTTTTTCCACATAACTTCATCTAAAGGTGAGTTTCCTGTAAACAGTAGATATTATATTCCATCTCTTTTCTTATTATCTGCTAAGCATTACAATTATAACTGGCTATACTTATTTCACCATTTACCATAATGAGAAACAAGTTTCAATTCTATTCATCATAATATACTGTATATTTGCAAATTTACCATTAAAGTGCCATGATGAGTTTCCATATAGCTGTACCATGATATTTGCACTGTTACTGAGTGAACCCCCAATGGTTTTKCACTATTCCACCCGCTAAAACCTAACCCCATTCCAAGTTGGGTTGTCGTCCCAGTGACTGGCAGACCACCCCTGTCCACCTGGATCAAAGGGCCTTGGAGAGATTGCGACCCATCCAATGAAAAGAGCACATAGTGCCATCTACAGTAAAGAAGCAGATTAGCAACCAACAGCATTTTTAATGCTTTCGCCTCGGTTGTATTGTACATAGTTGTTGTTATTGTTATTATTATTTATTTCTCTCTCTCTCTCTCTTCAATTTAAAGGGCTTTGTTGGCATGGGAAACATATGTTTACATTGCCAAAGCAAGTTTTAAAAATGAATTCTTATTTACAATGACGCCTACCCAACCCTAGCCCGTACAATGCTGSGACAATTGTGCGCCACCCTATGGGACTCCCAAACACAACCAGTTGTGATACAATCTGGAATCGAACCAGGGTCTGTAGTGACACCTCTAGCACTGAGATGCAGTGCCTTAGACTGGCTGTGCAACTCGGGTGCCCAAAAGCAAGTGAAATAGATAATAAACAAAAGTTAAATAAACAATACAAAATGTACAGTAAACATGACACTCACAAAAGCTCGAAAAGAATAAAGACATTTCAAAGGTCATATAATGTCTATATTCAGTGGTGTAATGATGTGCAAATAGTTAAAAGTACAAAAGACCAAATAAATAAACATAACTATAGTCTCTCTCTCTCTGACAGTCAAGAGCAGTTATATTTAATAAAACAAGTGGGAAAAACCCTCAGGGAAAATCCCTCTAATCTTTTGAATCCAATATCCTGTAGTCTGTGGGATGGATACACATCTCCCAGAGAGAAAGACAGAGAATGTAAGAAAAAGGATGACGAGAGATGAGAGGGGAGAGGGAGGGAGAGAGGGTGAGGGATAGAGAGAGAAGATGAACAGAAAGAGATAAAAAGAGAGAGAGGGGAAAGGCTGTATAGTGGTAAAGTGATAATCTGGTCGTGTTTGAGTGGAGGGACCAGCAGGAAGCAGCTTCTAGACAGACATAATGACACTTTCAGATCCACAGGGACAGACTGACACAATATCTATCAGCTCATTTAACATCACTTAATGATTGGATACATTTCCACCCTGTTAGGCTGAACTATAGAGAAAATTAACCAGATTTCTAAATGTGACATATATTTGATAGTGAAGATAAAATCTTGCTCAATCACAGAGCTATGGCTAATTTAGGCTCCAGCCAGAGCTTGAACTCGATCGAACATCTCTGGAGACCTGAAAATAGCTGTGCAGCGATGCTCCCCATCCAACCTGACAGAGTTTGAGAGGATCTGCAGAGAAGAATGTGAGAAACTCTCCAAATACCAGTGTGCCAAGCTTTTAGTGCCATACCAAAGAATAATTGAGGCTGTAATCGCTGCCAAAGTTGCTTCAACAAAGTTGACATTTCTAAAAACAGTTTTGCTTTGTCATTATGCTGTATTGTGTGTATATTGATAATGGGAAAAAAACGATTGAATCAATTTTAGAATAAGGCTGTAACGTAACAAAATGTGGAAAAAGTCAAAGGGTCTGAATACTTTCCGAATGCACTATATATAGTATATACATATATATACTTTCTTTCTCTCCAAAAGGTCCAAAAGGCACCAAATAGTAGGAATGACCCAGTGGCACACAGACAATGCATCCCAAATGGCACCCTATTCCCAATATAGTGCACTACTTTTAACCAGAGTCCTATTAGCCCTGGTCAAAAGTAGTGCACTGTGAAGGAAATAAGGTGCTATTAGAGATGCAGTAACAATATAATAGTGGGATGTTGTTTGATGTTGATGTTGTTGTTGTTGATCTTGTTGTGACCTGTTTAATGATTTGAAAAAGTACAATGTGAAACACAACGATTCTGTTTCATTATGATGGAATATGGATTTGTGCAGTTCTAGGATCCTTCCCAAATGGCACCCTATTCCCTACAAAGTGCACTACTTTTGACCATATGCCCTATGGGCACAGGTGAAAATCAGGGCGCTATGAAGGGAATAGTAGTGTGCCATTTTGGACGCAGTTATAGTCACCATGTGATTTCTCTAATGAACYATGAAAGGGCTAAATCTGAGAACTTATCGTTCGGGAAGGATACAGACCAGTGCATTTAAATAATTGTTTCGCTGACCGACTAACAAAAGGGATGTGTGTGTGTGTGTGTGTTTATGTGAAGCAGTTTAGCCAAATCCTGTAATCGTTTCATCTGATCAAAATAATAGAAAAACAGAAAAGGTTTTAAAMTATTTAACCCAAAGAGTAGGGAAGAGTGGGGTAAGTTGAGCCATGTTTTACTTTCAGGATCACGACGTCAAGGGAAGTATAGTATTATTTCTAACAAAGATATTTATTTATTTATTTTTAGGGGGTAGATCAGCTTTAATATTARGGATAGATACTTTCCGAATGCACTGTATATATTTTATTTTATTTTATATATTTTCCTTAAATGTTTTCCCCTGACCATACCATCCCTCCCCTAATCGGAGTAAACTAATGGACAACAGCACTTAGGCTTCTACTTCCAGCGTATACATACTATATACTTTTTACTGACAGTATATGTTACAATAGTTATCTTTTGTTTGTTTTTAGTGCCATCCTTCAGCTACCCTCAACCCCTTCCATCTATCTCTGAACCCCATCTAGTTTCTATTTGCCATATCTTTTTCAACTGTGATGTTTCACAAAAAATCTGAACCTTTCTATTCGCATAGATTCTACTGAGTGTAAATTAAAGATAAACACTTTTGCTAAGAGTATTATTTTATTYTTGATCGAATGACTATGACCCTTGGCACAACTTACACCAGTTATGGAACAGGGTAAGGTAAATATTACTACTACGGTATCTTTATTTGCCAAACACAATTCAACACAATTACTATTGCTTTTTGTCTTTTAATAATTTTAAGCATCTTTTAACACAGGCTTAACACCTAACAAACACTTTGTACTTAAAAAAAAAAAAAAAACATTTTTAACATAGGCCAAGCCCTGTTGTTACCTCATATCCCAGCAAAACAATTACATTAGCTCAACTTGCCATTGGCTCAACTTACCCCATGGCCATTGGCTCAACTTACCCCAAGGCAAACATTTTTACTATATTAGCCAACACTTCCATGATAGGTGTAGGACCTCATATTGAAGCTTGAACCTGATGTATATAAACCATCTTAAAATTATACACTTTGGTTTAGATACAAGCATCATGAAACCTCACACAAGAAATTCATTTGACTTGGTAAAAATCWGTTTTTTGGACATAACTTGCTTACCTTTTTTCCCATGTAGTTTCTTCTTTCAGAGACTACACGGAATGATGACCTCTTRCTAAATATTTGCTCAAATTATACATTTTGTGTTTAGTTTCCTAGAAATAAAAGGTGTCTCAACTTACCCCACTCTCCCCTACAAATGTGTGATTTCGAAATACAAACCAATTGTGGAGACAATGTTTTTTTCTGTACTGTTAACATACAAMGAAGGAATCCCCAGTGTACTCTTGTTAGAAGCATAATGTACAGCAGAAGGCAGACTTCACTGTTAGTCAGTATATTCCGTTAACCTGGAATTCAAACTGATCCATTCTACAGCTGCAGCATCGAGAGCATCCTGACTGGTTGCATCACTTCCTGATATGGCAACTGCTCGGCCTCTGACCTCAAGGCACTACAGAGGAAGGCCCTAAAAATGTTCAAAGACTCCAGCCACCCTATTCATAGACTGCCAAGTCTACGTATACAATGGGGCTGCCCCTGGATGCTGCGTCTCAATCCCCCATTCCGCCACACACTTTCTCTCCTGTATCCCTTTCCTTTATATCCCCATCTCATATTCTGATCCATATCTGTCAATACAAAACTTTTAAATATCCTAAAAGGTTTATTTACAGTGAAACAATGGTGTAACGGAGTTTATCAGTTCAGAATCCAGGATAAAATTCCCTTGCCCTTAGTCATAGTTCTACCTATTAATAAAAGGGATTTAAAGCCTCATTCTGTAATAAATGCCGAGAACATTCTGCCCGAAAAAAAAAACATTATCATATTACGGCTTAACTTGGATTGGATTCTTTGATGATACCTAGCAGCGTAATGAACGATAATAGTCTCTGTGTGGCCAAATAACATTTGTCCTGACAGTCTATCCCTCCTTTTTACTCTCATTTTCAGCCCCAACTGGCTAATAAAATAGATTGAATCCATCTATGCAAGAGGTGCTTCCCTTTTTGGATGAAAACCATGTCTACATTTAAATCAGTACATTTAGATGTATTTTTCAGTTCACAGGGCACATTGAGAACCACCATTTGCTAACGGGTCTATTTAGCTAACAGTATCATCTCTGTTTAAGCTAACACTATCATCCTATATAGCTAACAGTATAATCTCTCTATAGCTAACAGTATAATCGCTCTATAGCTAACAGTATCATCTCTGTTTTAGCTAACACTATAATCTCTCTATAG
The DNA here is from genome assembly GCF_002910315.2 of Salvelinus sp. IW2-2015. Classification (NCBI taxonomy): domain Eukaryota; kingdom Metazoa; phylum Chordata; class Actinopteri; order Salmoniformes; family Salmonidae; genus Salvelinus; species Salvelinus sp. IW2-2015. Next base: position 71,785,618 of record NC_036858.1, on the reverse strand, counting down.
CTAACAGTATAATCTCTCTATAGCTAAACAGTATAATCACTTTATAGCTAACAGTATAATCTCTCTATAGCTACACTATCATCTCTCAATTATAAGCTAACAGTATAATCTCTCTATAGCTAACACTATAATCTCTCTATCGCTAACACTATAATCTCTCTATAGCTAAACAGTAATAACTCTCTATAGCTAAACATATCATCTCTATAGCTAACAGTATAATCTCTCTATAGCTAAAACTAATAAATCTTCTCTATAGCTAACAGTATAATCTCTCATAGCTAACACTATAATCTCTTCTATAGCTAACAGTATAATCTCTCTATAGCTAACAGTATCATCTCTCTATCGCTAACACTATCATTCCTATCTATAGCTAACAGTATCATCTCTCTATAGCTTAACAGTATGATCTCTATCTATAGCTACAGGATCATCTCTCTATAGCTAACAGTATCATCTCTCTATAGCTAACACTATCATCTATCTATAGCTAACAGTATAATCTCTCTATAGCTAACAGTATATCCTTCTATAGCTAACAGGATCATCTCTCTATAGCTAACGAGACATCTCTCTATAGCTAACACTATACATCTATCTATAGCTAACAAATATCTCCTATAGCTAACAGTATTACTCTCTATAGCTAACAGATATATTCTCTCTTATAGCTAACAGTATAATCTCTCTATAGCTAAACAGTATATCTTCTCTATAGTAACAAGAATCTCTCTCTATAGCTAACAGTATCATCTCTCTATAGCTAACACTTGTCATCTCTCTATAGCTAACAGTATAATCTCTTCTATAGCTACAGTATAATCTCTCTATTAGCTAACAGTATGATCTCTCTATAGCTAACAGGACTCATCTCTCTATAGCTAACAGTCTCATATCTCTATTTAGAGGATCGACCGATTATGATTTTTCACAGCCAATACCGATACCGATTATTAGAGAATCCAAAAAGCGATACCGATTAATCGGATGATTTTTTAGATATATATTTGTAATAATGACAATTACAACAATACTGAAGGAACAATTAACATTTATTTTAACTTAATATAATACATAAATAAAAATCAATGTAGTCTCAAATAAAATAATGAAACATGTCAATTTGGCACCTTTTCTCAATAGGGGGGGAGTATTTTCACTTTGTAAATAATCGTTCCCAAATTAAACTGCTCGTACTCAATTCTTGCTCGTACAATATGCATATTATTTTTACTATTGGATAGAAAACACTCTCTAGTTTCTAAAACCGTTTGAATTATATCTGTGAGTAAAAGAGAACTCATTTTGCAGCAAACTTCCTGTCAGGAAGTGAAAAATCTGAAAATCGAGTTATATCAGTTTATTGAACGTTTATTGCGATTTTCGGCATTTTTCTTCTTTTGCGTTATGTGAAGTTGGGCACGTTTGTGCCACATGGCTAGCTTTGGTTGCTAATTCGACAGGAGAAGAGACATTCTACAACCAAACAACGATTATTCTGGACAAAGGACAACTTGTACAACATTCTGATGGAAACGTCATCAAAAGTAGGAACCATTTATGATGTATATTCGTATTTCTTGTTAAAATGTTAGTCATATTTTCCGCTTGATTTTGGGCGCTGCTATAACGTAAGCTGTAGTTCGTACTAAAGTTATTTTTTAAAATCTAACACAGCGGTTGCATTAAGAACTAGTGTATCTTTCATTTGCTTTACAACATGTATTTTTTTGTAAAGTTTATTTATGAGTTTATTTGATTAGATTAGTGACTCTCCAAGATTTCTCCGGACAATTTGTGCATTTTGACTACGTATTCACATTGTAAAAACACGATTTGTACCGCTAAATATGCACATTTTCGAACAAAACATATATGTATTGTGTAACATGATGTTATAGGACTGTCATCTGATGAAGTTTGTCAAGGTTAGTGAAATAAATGTATATATTTTGCTGGTTTTTTCGCTATCGCTACCTTTGCGGTGAATGAATGCGGTTGTGTGGTGGCTATTGTAGTAAGCTAATATAATGCTATATTGTGTTTTCGCTGTAAAACATTAAAAAATCTGAATATTGGCTGGATTCACAAGATGTTTGTCTTTCATTTGCTGTACACCATGTATTTTTCATAAATGTTTTATGATGAATATTTAGGTATTTCACGTTGCTCTTGTAGTTATTCTAGCGCTTTGGTGATTATTTCATGTAGCTGCAATGTAAACTATGATTTATACCTGAAATATGCACAGTTTCGAACAAAACATATGCTATAACAATAAATCTGTTATAAGACTGTCATCTGATGAAGTTGTTTTCTTGGTCAGTGACTAATTATATCTTTATTTGGTCGAATTTGTGATAGCTACCTATGCGGTAAAAAATTGTGAAAATATGCGGTTGAGTCTTTTGAAATTGTGGAGTAATAGAACATATTTGTGTTTTCGCTGTAAAACATTTTAAAAATCGGAAATGATGGCTGGATTCACAAGAAAAAACATCCAAATAGTACAAGGTATATAAATACAAATGGTATAGAGAGAAATAGTCCTATAAGTCCTATAATAAACTACAACCTAAAACATCTTAACTGGGAATTTTGAAGACTCATGTTAAAAGGAAGCTTTCATATGTTCTCATGTTCTGAGCAAGGAACTTAAACGTTAGCTTTTTACATGGCACATATTGCACTTTTACTTTCTTCTCCAACACTGTGTTTTTACATATTTAAAACATCCTAAAGACTGATTCAATACATCGTTTGACAGGTTTCTACTGACTGTTACGGAACTTTTTGACATTTCGTCTGCTTTTTAGTGAACGCGCTTCCTGACTTTGGATTTGTTTACCAAACACGCTAACAAAAGTAGCTATTTTGACATAAATGATGACATACCGAACAAAACGAACATTTCTTGTGAAGTGGGAGTCCTGAAGTGCATTCCGACGAAGATCAGCAAAGTAAGTGAAGATTTATAATGCTATTTATGACTTTGTTGACTCCGCAATTTGCGGGTAACTGTATACTTTCCTTTGTGGTTGAATGCTGTTCTCCGATTATTGATATTGTGCTTTTGCCGTAAAGCTTTTTTGAAATCTGACACAGCGGTTGCATTAAGAACAAGTTTATCTATAATTATATGTAAAACATGTATCTTTCATCAAAGTTTATGATGAGTATTTCTGTTATTTGATGTGGCATTTTGCAATTTCTCTGGATTTTTGGAGGATTTCTGAACATGGCACCAATGTAAACTGAAATTTTTGGATATAAATATGAACTTTATCAAACAAAACATATGTATTGTATCATGAAGTCCTATTGAGTGGTCATCTGATGAAGATCATCAAAGGTTAGTAATTTTATCTCTATTTCTGCTATTTGTGACTCCTGTCTTTGGCTGGAAAAATGGCTGTGTTTTTCTGTGATTTTGCGCTGACCTAACATAATCGTTTGTGGTGCTTTTGCTGTAAAGCCTTTTTGAAATCGAAGACTGTGGTGGGATTAACAAGAAGTGTATCTTTAAAATGGTGTGAAATACTTGTATGCTTGAGGAATTTTAATTATGAGATTTCTGTTGTTTGAATTTGGCGCCCTGCACTTTCACTGGCTTTTGTCATATCGATCCCGTTAACGGGATTGCAYCCCTAAGAAGTTTAAAAGTTAATTTGTGGAATTTCTTTCCTTAATTAATGCATTTGGGCCAATTAGTTGTGTTGTGACAAGGTAGGGGTGGTATACAGAAAAAGTGCCATTTGGTAAAAGACCAAGTCCATATTATGCCAAGAACAGCTCAAATAAGCAAAGAGAAAGGACACTCTCACGCCCTGACCATAGAGAGACTTTTTTATTCTCTATTTTGGTTAGGTCGGGGTGTGACTAGGGGGGTGTTCCTATCTAGGTTGTTTAGTTCTATGTTGGCCTGGTATGGTTCCCAATCAGATGCAGCTGTTTATCGTTGTCTCTGATTGGGGATCATATTTAGGCAGCCATTTCCCCACTGTGTTTTGTGGGATCTTGTTTTTGTGTTGTTGCCTTTTAGCACTTCATTGTCATCACGTTTCGTTGTTTCTTTATTTTGTCTTGTTCTAAGTTTCACTTCAATAATATGTGGAACCCAGATCACGCTGCGCTTTGGTCCGAGTATGCTTCCAACGACGAACATGACAGACACACCATCATTACTTTAAGACATGAAGGTCAGTCAATGCAGAAAATTTGAAGAACTTTGAAAGTTTCCTCATGCGCTGTCGCAAAAACCATCAAGCTCTATGATGAAACTGGCTGTCATGAGGACAGCCACAGGAAAGAAAGACCCAGACTTACCTCTGGTGCAGACAATACATTAGATTTACCAGCCTCAGAAATTGCAGCCCAAATAAATGCTCCAGAGTTCAAGTAACAGACACATTTCAACATCAACTGTTCAGAGGAGACTGTTCAGAGGAGACTGAATCATGGTCGATTTTCTGCAAAGAAATCACTACTAAAGGACACCATTGATAAGAAGACACTTGCTTGGGACAAGAAACACGAGCAATGGACAATTGACCGGTGGAAATCTGTCCTTTGGTCTGATGAGTCCAAATTTGAGATTTTTGTTTCCAACCGCCAAGTCTTTATGAGACGTAGGGTAGGTGAACAGATGATCTCGGCATGTGTGGTTCCTACCGTGAAGGATGGAGGAGGAAGTGTGATGGTGTGGCGGTGTTTTGGTGGTGACATTGTCTGTGATTTATTTAGAATTCAAGGCACACTTAACCGACATGTTTACAGTGCCTTGCAAAAGTATTCACCCCCTTCGGGTTTTTCCTATTTTGTTGCATTACAACCTGTAATTTAAATACATTTTTATTTGTATTTCATGTAATGGACATACACAAAATAGTCCAAATTTGTGAAGTGGAATTTAAAAAATAACTTGTTTTAAAAAATCGAAAAATTTCAAAACGGAAAATTGGTGTGTACATATGTATGGATAATTAGTTAAATAAAGTCCACCTGTGTGCAATCTAAGTGTCACATGATCTGTCACATGATCTCAGTATATTTACACCTGTTCCGAAAGGCCACAGAGTCTGCAACACCACTAAGCAAGGGGCACCAACAAGCAAGCGGCACTATGAAGACCAAGGAGCTCTCCAACAGGTCAGGAACAAAGTTGTGGACATTTACATTTACATTTAAGTCATTTAGCAGACGCTCTTATCCAGAGCGACTTACAAATTGGAAAGTTCATACATTTTCATCCTGGTCCCCCCGTGGGGAATGAACCCACAACCCTGGCGTTGCAAGCGCCATGCTCTACCAACTGAGCCACACGTGGAGAAGTACAGATCAGGATTGGGTTATAAAAAAATATCAGAAACTTTGAACACACCACGGAGCACCATTAAATCCATTATTAAAAAATGGAAAGAATATGGCACCACAACAAACCTGCCAAGAGAGGGCTGCCCACCAAAACTCACGGACCAGGCAAGGAGGTCATTAATCAGAGAGGCAACAAAGAGACCAAAGATAATGTTTGGTGTTCGCCAAAAGACATGTGGGAAACTCCCCAAACGTATGAAAGATGATACTCTGGTCAGATGAGACTAAAATGTTGCTTTTTGYCCATCAAGGAAAACMCTATGTCTTGCGCAAACCCAACACCTCTCATCACCCCGAGAACACCATCCACACAGTGAAGCYTGGATGTTGCTAAATACAGGGAAATTCTTGAGGGAAACCTGTTTCAGTCTTCAAGAGAATTGAGACTGGGATGGAGGTTCACCTTCCAGCAGGACAATGACCCTAAGCATACTMCTAAAGAAACARTTGAGTGGTTTAATGGGAAACATTTACATGTATTGGAATGGCCTAGTCAACGCCCAGACCTCAATCCAATTGAGAATCTGTGGTATGACTTAAAGATTGCTATACACAAGCAGAACCCATCCAACTTGAAGGAGCTGGAGCAGTTTTGCTTTGAAGAATGGGCAAAACTCCCAGTGGCTAGATGTGCCAAGCTTATATAGACATATCKCAAGAGACTTGRAGCTGTAATTGCTGCAAAAGGTGGCTCTACAAAGTATTGACTTGAGGGGGTGAATAGTTACGCAGGCTCAGGTTTTCAGTTTCTTTGTCTTATTTTTTGTTCGTTTCACAAGAAAAAATATTTTGCATCTTCAAAGTGGTAGGCATGTTGTGTAAATCAAATGATACAAATCCCCCCCAAAATCTATTTTAATTCCAGGTTGTAAGGCAACAAAATAGGAAAAATGTCAAAGGGGTGAATACTTTAGCAATCCACTGTGCCACAGCATTCTGCAGCGATACGCCATCTCATATGGTTTGTGCTTAGTGGGACTATAATTCGTTTTTTAACAGGACAATGACCTAACACACCTCCAGGCTGTGTAAGTACTATTTGACGAAGAAGGAGAGTGATGGAATGCTGCATCAGATGACCTGGCCTCCACAATCATCCGACCTCAACCCAATTGACCTCAACCCAAATGGTTTGTTATGAGTTGGACCGCAYAGTGAAGGAAAAGCAGCCAACAAGTGCTCAGCATATTTTGGAACTCCTTCAAGACTGTTGGAAAAGCATTCCAGGTGAAGCTGGTTTAGAGAATACCAAGTGTGCAAAGCTGTCATCAAGGCAAAGGGTGGATACTTTGAAGAACCTTACATTTTAAATATATTTTGATTTGTTTAACCTTTTTTTGGTTACTACATGATTCTATATGTGTTATTTCATAGTTTTCATGTCTTCACTATTATTCTGCGATGTAGAAAATAGTAAAAATAAAGAAAAAGCCTTGAATGATAAGTTTTGTCTAAACTTTTGACTGTTACTGTAACATTTCCCGCCACCATAATTATCTTGACAGGTGTTTGGCTCTTTGACATCTTCTTTACCACATACTCCTTTGTTAATTACAGTATTTTTTATAGCGTTATTCATTTTGACAATTTGTTGAAAGACAACTACTTTTCTGCCAAAGTCACATGGACTAAATGTAGTTCCAGACAGCTTCTTTGAGATGTCACTCCCCCCCTCCCCTTCCAACTTATTTTTACTGTTCCCTCTCCTCTCCTCCCTTTTTTCTTTCTCCTATCCCTGTGCTTCTCCTCTCCTCTCTTCCCTCTCATTGCCTTCTCTCCTCACTACTGTCTCCAACTCCTCTCTTCACTGTAGGAAAGTACGTCACCACACCTAGGTTGGACAGAATTGGGTTACCACATTCGCCGCCATGCTGCTCAAAAAATAAATCCCAAACCACAGCATTCTATCAGAATGAATCACTTCAGAGAAAATACTTAATTGTGGCACAACATGTTGGAGGCCACCTTAAAACAGATTGTATTATGTTAATATGACATGGCAGATTATCAGTATTTCTCAAATGAAATGTCAAAGGTTTGTGCACGATTTCAAAAAGTTACGAATTCTGTGTCTTTTTTTCAGCCAGTCTGAGTAGTATTGGCTTGTGCTATGCTGGCGATTTCAATACAATGAAGTATCTTCCTATAGTATACAATGAAGTATCACATACCATCACCACCATCACCATCACCACCATCACCACCACCCTCACCATCACCACCACCACCATCACCACTATTACCACCACCACCTTCATCACCACCACCACCACCAACACCATCACCACTATTACCACCACCACCACCACCACTACCATCAACACCACCACCATTACCACCACTACAATCCCACCACCATCACCATCACCATCAACACCACCATCACCATCACAACCATCACCACCATCAACACCACCACCATCGTCACGACCACCAGCAACATCACACCACCACCCCCAGCATCACCACTATTACCACCACCACTACCATCAACACCACCACCATTACCACCACTACAATCCCCACCACCATCACCACCATCACCATCACCACCATCATCTACACCACCACCACTACCATCACCACCACCATCACCACCATTACCACCACCACCACTACCATCACCATCACCACCATCAGCACCACCACCATCAGCACCACCACCATCCCCAATAGGATACCTCAGTCTTATTCTGCCCTCTCATAAAACAATTAAGAAAAACGTTTTCACCTTTTTTTCCTACTGACTTTCCTGACTTTGCTGATTTCCTTTAATGAGGAAAAAACATACTTACTTTGACTTTGACATGTGGTTGTCTCACATACAGTGAGGGAAAAAAGTATTTGATCCCCTGCTGATTTTGTATGTTTGCCCACTGACAAAGAAATTATCAGTCTATAATTTTAATGGTAGGTTTATTTGAACAGTGAGAGACAGAATATCAACAAAAAAATCCAGAAAAACGCATGTCAAAAATGTTATGAATTGATTTGCATTTTAATGAGGGAAATAAGTATTTGACCCCTCRGCAAAACATGACTTAGTACTTGGTGGCAAAACCCTTGTTGGCAATCACAGAGGTCAGACGTTTCTTGTAGTTGGCCACCAGGTTTGCACACATCTCAGGAGGGATTTTGTCCCACTCCTCTTTGCAGATCTTCTTCAAGTCATTAAGGTTTCGAGGCTGACGTTTGGCAACTCGAACSTTCAGCTCCCTCCACAGATTTTCTATGGGATTAAGGTCTGGAGACTGGCTAGGCCACTCCAGGACCTTAATCTGCTTCTTCTTGAGCCACTCCTTTGTTGCCTTGGCCGTGTGTTTTGGGTCATTGTCATGCTGGAATACCCATCCACGACCCATTTTCAATACCCTGGCTGAGGGAAGGAGGTTTTCACCCAAGATTTGACGGTACATGGCCCCGTCCATCGTCCCTTTGATGCGGTGAAGTTGTCCTGTCCCTTTAGCAGAAAAACACCCCCAAAGCATAATGTTTCCACCTCCATGTTTGACGGTGGGGATGGTTTCTTGGGGTCATAGGCAGCATTCCTCCTCCTCCAAACACGGCAAGTTGGGTTGATGCCAAAGAACTCCATTTTGYTCTCATCTGACCACAACACGTTCACCRAGTTGTCCTSTGAATCATTCAGATGTTCATTGGCAAACTTCAGACGGGCATGTATATGTGCTTTCTTGAGCAGGGGGACCTTGCGGGCGCTGCAGGATTTCAGTCCTTCACGGCATAGTGTATTACCAATTGTTTTCTTGATGACTATGGTCCCAGCTGCCTTGAGATCATTGACAAGATCCTCCTGTGTAGTTCTGGGCTGATTCCTCACCGTTCTCATGATCATTGCAACTCCACGAGGTGAGATCTTGCATGGAGCCCCAGGCTGAGGGAGATTGACAGTTCTTTTGTGTTTCTTCCATTTGCGAATAATCACAGAAACTGTTGTCACCTTCTCACCAAGCTGCTTGGCGATGGTCTTGTAGCCCATTCCAGCCTTGTGTAGGTCTACAATCTTGTCCCTGACATCCTTGGAGAGCTCTTTGGTCTTGGCCATGGTGGAGAGTTTGGAATCTGATTGATTGATTGCTTCTGTGGACAGGTATCTTTTATACAGGTAAGAAACTGAGATTAGGAGCACTCCCTTTAAGAGTGTGCTCCTAATCTCCGTTCGTTACCTGTATGAAAGACACCTGGGAGCCAGACATCTTTTTGATTGAGAAGGGGTCAAATACTTATTTCCCTCATTAAAATCCAAATCAATTTATAACATTTTTGACAWGCATTTTTCTGGATATTTTTGTTGTTATTCTGTCTCTCACTGTTCAAATAAACCTACCATTAAAATTATAGACTGATCATTTCTTTGTCAGTGGGCAAACGTACAAAATCAGCAGGGGATCAAATACTTTTTTCCCTCACTGTAGCTATCTTAAGATGTAGGTTGTAAGTTGCTCTGGATAAGAGTGTTTGCTAAATTACTAAAATGTAAATTTACAGTACCAGTCAAAAGTTTGGACACACCTACTCATTCAAGGGATTTTATTTATGTTTACTATTTTCTACATTGTAGAATAATAGTGAAGACATATTGGCATTCTCTCAACCAGCCTCATGAGGAATGCTTTTCCAACAGTTTGAAGGAGTTCCCACATATTCTGAGCACTTGTTGGCTGCTTTTCCTTCACTCTGCGTTCCAACTCATCCCAAACCATCTCATTTGGGTTGAGGTCGGGTGATTGTGGAGGCCAGGTCATCTGATGCAGCACTCCATCACTCTCCATGGTCAAATAGCATTTACACCTGAAGGTGTGTTTTGGTCATTGTCTTGTTGAAAAACAAATGTTAGTCCCACTCAGCGCAAACCATATAGGATGGCGTATCGCTGCAGAATGCTGTGGTAGCCATGCTGGTTAAGTGTGCCTTAAATACTACATACATTTCAGACAGTCTCACCAACAAAGCACCCCCACACCTTCACACCTCCTCTTCCATGCTTCACTGTGGGAAGCACACATGCAGAGATCATCCGTTCACCTACTCTGCGTCTCACAAAGACACGGCGGTTGGAAACAAAAATCTAAAATTTGGACTCATCAGACCAAAGGACAGATTTCCATCGGTCTAATATCCATTTCTCGTGTTTCTTGACCCAAGCAAGTCTCTTCTTATTATTGGTGTCCTTTAGTAGTGGTATCTTTGTAGCAATTCAACCATGAAGGCCTGATTCACGCAGTCTCCTTTGAACAGTTGATGTTGAGATGTGTCTGTTACTTGAACTCTGTGAAGCATTTATTTGGGCTGCAATCTAAGGTGCAGCTAACTCTATTGAACGTATCCTCTGCAGCAGAGGTAACTCTGGGTTTTCTTCTCCATTGGCAGTCCTCATGAGAGCCAGTTTCATCATAGGACTTAATGGTTTTTCCGACTGCACTTGAAGAAACTATCAAAGTTCTTGGAATTTATCCAGATTGACTGACCTACGTGTCTTAAAACAATGATGGACTGTCATTTCTCTTTGCTTATTTGAGCTGTTCTTGCCATAATATGGACTTGGTCTTTTACCAGATAGGGCTATCTTCTGTATACCACCCCTACCTTTTCTCAACACAACTGATTGACTCAAACGAATTAGGGAAAGACATTCCCCAAATTAACTTTTAACAAGGCACACCTGTTAATTGAAATGCATTCCAGGTGACTARCTCATGAAGCTGGTTGAGAGAATGCCAAGACTGTGCAAAGCTGTCATCAAGGCAAAGGTTGGCTACTTTGAAGATTCTCAAATATAACATATCTTGATTTGTTTAACACTTTTTTTGGTTACTACATGATTCCGTATGTGTTATTTCGTAGTTTTGATGTCTTCACTATTATTGTACAATGTAGAAAATAGTAAAAATAAAGAAATACCCTTGAATGAGCAGGTGTGTCCAAACTTTTGCCTGGTACTGTATATACGACCAAACCTATCACATTTGATTTAAACTTTATTTAGCCAGGGAGACATTTGGAAGTAATTTGTAAAAGGAAATTCCACTATATCAGATAAGACCACATCATTGAAACATCCGTTGATCTTCTTATGGTGATGTTCTTACCAGATCTCCTCTGCCACTCAACTGTCATGTCTAGTTGACTCTGCTACTGTAGCACTGGAAGCCCAGTCTGTACCATACCTAATGAAATGTCTGAGAACATCAACAAAGTTGCAGTTGATGGTTTGTTGATAATTTGCTCTTTTGAGCATCTGTAGACCATATGTAAAGGGGACTCACAAAATAATGTGCAACCAAATGTAGACAGCAAGACAGCTGAGTCTGTCTGGGACACTTTGTCATATGGGGAAGTTCCCTCAGTCTTAGTCATTAAGATGGTTGACTTTCTTTAGATGAGTTCATATAAGACTGTCAGGATTGGAAATAAGGCCCGCCAAGGTAAATGGCTAGCATTTCTCTGCCATAGGTTAACCATATGATTTGTGTGTGAGTCTGTGTGTGTGTGTGTGTGTGTGTGTGTGTGTGTGTGTGTGTGTGCGTGTTTGTGTATGCGTGGTGTGCAGTTTTTTTGTGTATGTGTGTGTGCGTGTGAGTATTTGGTGTGTGTGTGGTGCTATGGATTCCTGGATGTCAGATCTTGGGCAAATAATAATCCTGGCGAGGTGATATTAATCATGAGAATACAGCATACAGTGAGAATACAGTGAGAATACAGTGAGAACACAGTGGTAATACAGTGAGAATCAGTGTGAACACAGTGAATATCAGATAGAACACAGTAAGAATACAGTGAGAATACAGTGAGAATCAGTAAGAACAGTGAGAATACAGTGAGAACACAATAAGAATAAAGTAAGAATACAGTGAGAATACAGTGAGAATACAGTGAGAATCAGTAAGAACAGTGAGAATACAGTGAGAACACAGTAAGAATGCGGTGAGAATACAGTGAGAATACAGTTAGAATCAGTAAGAATAGTGAGAATACAGTGAGAATGGGTCATGGCTGCCTCTCTCCCTGTTCTGCATAAGAACATAGAGCCAAACAAAGAGGTGTAATGTGTTCACACTTAAACATATGACACATAAAGCTTCCTTCATTATTCAATGTTTTCATGTTTTTACTGCATCAGGGATAGTGTATACAGACGTTTAGGCTTTACAGCCTTCTTCTGTGTGTAGGTACAACTTTATTTAATTCAAAACAGTATTTGCAAAAAACTACAGATGAGCTGCAGGTGGTTCTAATCAGGGTTGCCATTCATCTGCCAATCAGGGATGTGGCTTTTCTGGTCTACCTGTATACAAATTAGCTACAAAGAGATACAGAACTCCAGTATAGGCTGTGGGAGCGGTCACGAAGGACAACCCAGGTGTTCGCTCACCTAAATACATCACATAAATTCATGAGATAGCCCACCACAAAGGACATCAGGCAAAGCCGCTCATGAAAATGTGCGGCTAACTCATAAACGACATGCAAATTGTGATATGGTCAGTGCTCTTGTATAACAGTCTAAATGTGGCTTAAAACTTCTTAAGGCTAGGGGGCAGTATTCGGAAGTTTGGATGAATGAGGTGCCCGTAGTAAACTGCCTGTTACTCAGGCCCAGAAGCTAGGATATGCAAAAAATTGGTAGTATTGGATAGAAAACCCTCTAAGGTTTCCAAAACTGTTAACAAAATGTCTGTGAGTATAACAGAACTGACATAGCAGGGGAAAACCTGAGGAGAATCCATCTGACTTTTTTTTTTAAGGTGACACCATTTAAAATGCCTTTCTATGGGAAAATCAAAGGAATACCTCCCAGATTGCAGTTCCTAGGGCTTCTAGTAGATGTCAACAGTCTTTAGAAAGAGTTTTAGGCTTGTTCTTTGAAAAAATAGCTAGAATTTGTAGTTCTTCTAGGTGGCTCCCATTTTGGTTGTAGTATTGTGGCACGTGTGGATGAGAGCACACACTTTGTTTTTTATCTCCGGTAATGACATTCTATCCTCCGTCTTAAATGTTATTGTTTATTTACATATTAGGGTACCTGAGGATTGATTAGAAACGTTGTTTGACTTGTTTGGACGAAGTTTATTGGTAACTTTTGGGATTCATTTGTACGCATTTAGAACGAGGGAAACCGGTGGATTACTGAGTCAAGCGCGCCCACTAAACTGACTTTTTTCTGATATAAAGAAGGACTTTATCGAACAAAAGYACCATTTGTTATGTAGCTGGGACCCTTGGGATTGCAAACAGAGGAAGATCTTCAAAGGTAAGTGATTTATTTTATTGCTATTTCTGACTTTCGTGACGCCTCTGCTTGTTTGGAAATTGTTTGTAATGCTTTTGTATCCGGGCGCTGTCCTCAGATAATCGCATGGTATGCTTTCGCCGTAAAGCCTTTTTGAAATCTGACAAAGCGGCTGGATTAACAAGAATTTAAGCTTTTAAATGATGTAAGACACTTGTATTTTCATGAATGTTTAATATTACGTAATTTGTATTTTGAATTTCGCGCCCTGCAATTTCACCGGATGTTGGCCAGGTGGGACACTAGCCCAAAGAGGAAGGAGGTGAAATCTAATTCTTCGTTTAAACCATGCGAAAATATAGAACTGAATGTATATATCCTCATGGCTTCTCTATGGAGTAATTGTTGTCATAGTCATAGGGCCACCAGCCATCCAAATGTCACGATGGACCATGAGAGGTACGAAACCATGGAAATAGAACGTATCATTCATCATCTGTCACCTTGAGACTATTGCCCCATTTATATAGGTATTGAGCGCTGGTCACCTCATATTGTATTCAAATACTGTTGTTTACTAACTGTGTATGTCTCTACTGTATTCTCCACATAGCTCATCCTAATATACCTACTACTGTACATACCATTTTCTTTTCCAGATTCTTTACTGTCTATACACACCATGTATTTATATTCTGGATTCTGACATGCTATACTGTTTATACACACAATGTATTTATCTTCTGGATTCTGACACATTCTATACTGTCTATCCAACACAATGTTTTATATTCTGGATTCTGATACATTCTATACTGTCTATACACACAATGTATTTATATCTCGGATTTCTGATACAATTTCTACTGTCTATTACAACCCCATGTATTTTATATCTGGATTCTGATCCATTCTATATCTTTCTATACCGCCATGTATTTATATTCTGGATTCTGACACATTCTATACTGTCCTATACAACCATGTATTTATATTCTGGATTCTGACACATTTCTATACTGTCTATACACCCCATGTATTTATATTCTGGATTCTGACACATTCTATACTGTCTATAACCATGTATTACTGGACCTCATTGTCTTTACCGATGATTTATGATTTGGATTCTGAAAATACATCTCAGACTGTCTATACACCTCTCGCATGTATTTATATCTGGTTCTGACAATTTAATAGACTGTCTTATACACACATGTATTTATATTCCTGGGATTCTGACACATTTAATAATGTCTTACAACCACTACAATGTATTTATATTCTGGCATTCAATGATCAATTCTAATAGCTGTCTATACACCCCATTGTATTTATATTTGGATTCTGCATTTATATTCTTTAGCCGTTTTCTGATTCGACAAATTCTATACTGTCTATACAACCCATCGTAGATTTATATTCTGGATTCTGACACATTATTTCTATACTGTCTATACACACCCATGTATTTATCATTCTGGATTCTGGACACATTCTATAAACTGTCTATCAGCACCCATGTATTTATATTTGGTTCTGACACTATAAAAGAACTGTCTATACAACATCCATGTTATTTAATACTTGCTGGATTCTGAATCTGATTCTACTATAGCTGGTTATAACAGCCCATGTAATTTATATAATTCTGGATTCTGACAGTTCATTCCTACTATCTGTGTATAAGAACATCCTAATGTATGTTTATATTCTGATTCTTCGACACATTACTATACTGTCATATTATATGCACCGGAGACATGTATTTATATTCTGGATCTCTGGATTTCTGTGAGTCGACGAATACAGACATACTATACAATAAATTAATCTCGCTATAATTACCATACCCCCTCATGTAAGATTTTTATATTCTGGAGGATTCCTGGAAACATTCTAATATTTACCTGAAAGTTTCTATATATGCTATTAATAACTAAGTAAAACACCCAAACACTCACATGTATTTATTATTCTGGGATTCTCGTGACACATTTACCGTAAAATAAATTGTTTAATATATTCAACCTCCGATATCATGTATTTATTATTCTGGATTCCTGGGGATCTACATATCTAATACAACTGTTCCTATAGAACCATAACCATGTATTTAATATTCTGGAGGAGAAAATATCTTGAAGAAACATTATTCGTAAGTAGAATACTGTCTAAATTACAACAGTGACAGCAATAGTATTTTATCTATGAAATTCTATAAATTCATTTTATTCTGAAGAAATTCCCTGATCGCATTCTATCTATAGTACAGACTAAAGAATAATTACTGGTCCGTAAATATAAATGAATTAGAAAGACCCGCATGGTTGTATTTTAAAATTATTTTATATGACTAAATAGTTCTGGATGTCACCTGACCACAGTTGCTTGAATTAATAGTGTGTTATTCCTTTAAAAACTAATATAGAAATAAAACTGGTCTGATAGTGATATAAAATAACACACACAAGCGCAAATGTTATTTATAGTAATTCTGGAAGATTCGTCTGACACAATCTCCTAATATGTTCTTGAAATGATGACATGAAAATCCCACAGAACAAAGAATAGAAATCTGACAACATGAAACAGGAATAAACAACCATTATCCACCGACAGTACGTACAACACAAACAAATAAAAAAAACGAATAAACAACAATCAAACACCAAAAAGACAGAACACAAAAAAAAACAAACAGATTAGAAAATAGCATCACAACCATAAAGACGACAGATAAACACTTAAACACGAAAAACCGATGACAAACCATAAACCAACACCAGCTGTATTTATTTATTTCTGGTTTCTGGATTTCTGAACTGACAATTTTCTATTACTGGGTTCTAATATAACACAACACAACAGAAATTATAAACAATAAATATACAAACACCCACAGTAAGTGTATTTCATTATCTTATTCCTCCCTGGGATTCATCTGAACACGGTTCCTAGTATACTGTAGTTATAAAAAACAAACTTAAATGAAATACATCAAATAGATAGATCAGCAAAACTGCAAAACCAAACTGATAAAAAAACCAACAGAAGTCACCCAGTATGTATTTTATATGAGTTATGGATATTCTGGATTTTTCTGGAAAGAAGACCACTTTAGAATCTACAATAAACGTTTAAGATAACTGGATAGTTATTAATCAAACCTCATGTATTCGTTATTTTTATGATTAGTTTAATTGGATTCTGACAAAAATCAAAGAATAAAAATACAAGTGGTTCTAGTACTTGGGTTATAATAAAACCAAAAACCCGCCATGGTATTTATATTCCTGGTTCCTGGAACAACATTCTAGTAATAACTGTCTTATTAACAGCGCCATGTATTTTATAATTCTGCGATTTGACACATTCTATATACTGGGTCTATACAAACGCACCATTGTATTTAATTATTTGGTCTTTGCTGGACAAATTTATTCTGAGTTATCAACCCTATCCATGTTTTCTTATTGGATTCTGGAACAACATCCTTCTATTAAACTGTCTATATTAAACACCCATGTATTTATTTTTGGAATTTTTTGACATTCTATATCTGGGTCTAATAACACCTAGCTCGCCATGTATTTATAATTCTGGATTCTGACACATCATATTCTGTCTAATCACAACCCATGTAATTTATATTCTGGGATTTCTGACAACAATTCTATACTGTGTCTATACATAACAACCGTCCTGGTATTTATATTCTTGGATTCTGACTACATTCTATACTGTCATATACTAACCCATGTAACTTTAATAATTCTGGTCTGACCGTCGGATTCGGTGCACGGATGTACTCTTAAAACGTCTATATCAATTCTACATGCGTTAGTTTATACGAATTCTGATCTATACTGGTCTATACACCCCATGTATTTATTATTCTGGATCTTGACAATTCTCTCAATCTGTCTATCACACATGTATTGTATAATTCTGGATTTCTGCACATTCTATACTGTCTATAACACCATGTATTTTATTCTGGATTCTGACCACATTATATGTCTATACACCCATAGTATTATATTCTGGTTACTCGACACACTTCTAGATCGTCTATACATCGGCCAGATGTGTTTATTTTATTCTGGATTCTGACACATTCTAACTGTCTATAACCCCATGTATTTATATTCTGGATTCTGACACATTCTATATACTGTCTATACCCCATGTATTTTATATTCTGAGATTCGACACATTCATATACTGTCTATAACACCCCATGTATTTATTATTTCTGGATTTCGCCTGACACATTCTATACTGATCTATACACCCCATGTATTTATATCTTATATTCTGGATTCTGAACACATTCTATACTGTCTATACACCCCATGTATTTATATTCTGGATTCTGACACATTCTATACTGTCTATACACCCATGTATTTTTATTCTGGATTCTGAACATTCTATACTGTCTATACACCATGTATTTTATTCTGGATTCTGAACCATTCTATACTGTCTATAACACCATGTATTTATATTCTGGTTCTGACACATTATATACTTCTAACCCAATGATACTAATGCTGGTACATATTTATTTTTTTTTACAGATTTTGTTTATGTGTGTATTTGCATTGTATTTGTGAGACATTCTACTGCCCTGTTGGCGCTGGAAATATAAGATATTCTACTGCCCTGTTGGAGGCTGGTACATAAGCATTCTACTGCAGCTGTTGGAGGTGGGTAAATAGACATTCTACTGATGTTGGAGCTGGTAACATAAGACATTCTACTGCCCTGTTGGAGCTGGTAACATAAGACATTCTACTGCCCTGTTGGAGCTGGTAACATAAGACAGTCTACTGCCCTGTTGGAGCTAGTAACATAAGTATTTCACTGCACCTGCTACAACACCTGCAAATCTGTTTAAGCGACCAATGAACTTTAATTAGATTATTGTAATTCTATGTATATATATATATGAAACGGTCTAATGTAGGCTACATCACCATCATGGGTGTATCAGCATAAACCATCCCCTCAAACAAATAGAGGAGTGTTTTTAAGTAGCACCTGAGAGTGGGTTCCTATTTGGGTTCCCAACCTGTGACTGCTACTCCAGACATATTCTAATGAGATCATGTTGGCTATGCTGGAGCTATATGCACAATACAATGAAATGTACTAAATTGTCTATATCAAATTGGGTGCATAAACTACCCCCACACCCCGAACCAAGGGAGCCCATGAGAGATGGTTCCTATTTGAGTTTCCACCCTGTTAGAGACTGCTCTCATCTGGGGTGATATTCCTCTCAGGCTGCACTCCTTCACTCCTTCACTCCTCCAGGAGTCAGTTACAGTATATATTTCTGTTCAAGCCCCCAGAATAAGTACCACCAATTGAACATAGTATCTGCTGTGAGAAGAATTTTTGAGGTGTGGCCTTAAAAATGTGTGACAATTTCAAGCAGCGCTACTGGTGATATTTAAGGCTCACAATTGATTATGACAGCGATTTTGCCAGGGGAGGCGCACAGTAGCCTAATCAGTAGGCTATAACCAATGTTTTATTAAAATTTAACGAACAATAAAACAGTCAACAGACATTCCTATTTTTTCTTTATTTTGGACACTATTTTTTCCCATGCAGCTTGTGTGAATAGTTTGGACTATGTGCGATGCCCGTTGAATGAAAGGTGTCAGTGACTGTAGGAAGTCTGTTTAGGAACTGTTTTTCCTTGATCATTTTGTAAAAAATTGGCTTTTTCATCTGTTGGACCTAAATGTCAAACCAATCGCTGTCCTTGGATACCCTATCTGCTTGTAGCTTAGGCTATTTGCCTGCTCGTTTGTTTACCTTTCACGTGGCAAAGTCACTTATTATAATGGTTAGGCAAGGTCCAATTGTCCATGGCTCCAAGATGCAGATGTCCATGGCTCCAAGATGCAATTGTCCATGGCACCAAAGGTCCAACTGTTTATGGCTCCAAGATGCAGTTGTCCATGGCTCCAAGATGCAGTTGTCCATGGCACCAAAGGTCCAACTGTTTATGGCTCCAAGATGCAGTTGTCCATGGCTCCAAGATGCAGTTGTCTATGGCTCCAAGATGCAGTTGTCTATGGCTCCAAGATGCAGTTGTCCATGGCTCCAAGAGAGTTCTAGTGTGGTCGCATACGCTTACCAAGGGTCCAACTGTTTATGGCTCCAAGATGCAGTTGTCCATGGGTGGCTCGCAAAGAGTGGCAGGTTGTCTATGGCTCCAAGATGCGAGTTGTCTATGGCTCCAAGATGCAGTTTGTCCATGGCTCAGCAAGATGCAGTTGTCGCATGGCTCCAAGGATGCAGTTGTCTATGGCTCCAAGATGCAGTTGTCCTATGGCTCCAAGTGCAGTTGTCCATGGCTCCAAGATGCAGTTGTCCATGGCTCCAAGATGCAGTTGTCCATGGCTCCCAAGATGCCATTGTCTATGGTCCAAGATGCAGTTGTCCATGGCTCCAAGATGCAGTTGTCTATGGCTCCAAGATGCAGTTTGTCCATGGCTTCCAAGATGCAGTTGTCCATGGCTCCAATCCAAGATGCCAGTTGTCATGGCTCCAAGATGCAGTTGTCCATGGCTCCAAGATGCAGTTGTCCATGGCTCCAAGATGCAGTTGTCCATGACTCCAAGATGCAGTTGTCCATGACTCCAAGATGCAGTTGTCCATGACTCCAAGATGCAGTTGTCCATGGCTCCAAGATGCAGTTGTCCATGGCTCCAAGATGCAGTTGTACATGACTCCAAGATGCAGTGCATTTTCGAAATACAAATTCAATGTGTGTAGACTAATATATCCATGTTGAAGCCAACAACAAAAAACTAGATAGGCTACATGTTTGTTGTATCTAGGCCTATTGTAGGTTTAATGTATACTATTTAATAAACTATCTTCAGTGAATAGGACAAACATCCATGCCTCCTGCCATAGAGCCCTTAGGCCTACGCGTGCACACAGTGCCTTAGGCTCATGGAATTAGAGGTGTGATTTATGACATCATGCTTCTGACCCCGATCCTATTTAGAACTATTGGTGTTGGTTTAAAAAACAGATTGATTGTTTTCTGTTTAATTTGTTTAAAAAACAAACTTGTTAGAAAGATTCACCATCCATGAAAACATATATGGCTCAAATGCAATTGTGGCTGTTATGACCTGTAAGATGGTTCCAAGATGTTTATAAAACATGACATGTGTGAGCAGTATAATGGTGAGTGGACCTTAACACTTTCTCTGTACCATGGATCTTTATCCAGCTCCTGTGAAAAGTGTGAATGTGTGTAAAACCCTCCATAGTCTGTTGCCTTGTCTGTATTATACGTCCAAGGCGTGCAATTATGGTGCCTGYAACTGTATTTAAACATTACCTATTTAAAACAAGTCGTTTCAATTTAATTCGGAATTGATTAGAATTATACAATGTTTTTTAGGCCTTACCAATAGCCTATCCAATTTAATCTTGCTCATTGACTATGTTTGTCATGTCCATGTCCAGACTACAATTTACATTAGACCTAGCCCCTATATCAGTGTAAATGCTATAGCCTATGTTTAACAATGTAGTTCCATATTAAAGAGATGCAATTAGAGTGATGTTGACTGTAAACATGTTCAACATATTAGGACATATGAGGCAAGCAATTTAACAAACTAGGCTATGATGGCCTGACATTCGAATTGGAGTTGATGACAACACAATACATGACCATAAATACACAACTTGAAGCTATCACATATTTAGCAATGGAGCATGTTCTGATTGGCCATATAGGAGCCAAGCCTTGACACACCCACAACTTGTTTATTCATCAAAACCCAGCCTTTTTGCTCCACTGCCAGCTACTGCGCCCATAATTTTGGCTGTGAAAATAGCTGACATACCCCTGAACCTATAACGCTACCACCAGCGCTAACATTTACCATTGTGTTAGAGTTGTTAAAATAAAGCCCTAAGTGTGTATCCCTATGGGCCGTGGTCATAAGTAGTGCACTATGTAGGGAAAATGGTGCCACTTGGAATGTAACTTAAAGCTAATATGGTCTTTATACTTCATCAACAAAGCCAACAAAGTGCAACAAGGAAATGACAATAACAGAAAATAGAGCAGCTCCAAACAGTAAAACTATTGACATTTCCAACCTCTGCCTTCAAATCACAGGACAATCTGGTCCAGCATTGCACCAACATCTATAGGCCAAGATTCAGCCACAAAAGCAACTGAACAATGTATGAAGTCCACTTTCTTCTCTGAAATTCTAACCTTAAAATCAAGCAAAATGTCACCAAGAAACGGTTTCTTGTGTATTTCATATTTCATAAAACTACTTTATTTATAATGCTTAGATGATGCTATTGTAATCACTCATCAACAAACAGTAGATCAAGTAGAGATAGCATACTTAACAAGGTCTGCTACATTATACTATGCAATGCACAACGTACTGCATATATTATTAATATACGTGCATATCATGTCCTTCATCTTCTTCTAAATGCGTATTACTGTTTATGACTTGAAACATTCAGAAGGTGCTAAAGTCATTGGAGATGAAACAACTTCATAGGTCAACCATTCCCCTGGTGACCTTTTCCAGGTAGAGGCAAGACACCTTAGAGAATGAGGAACACCTGCATGTTGGGCTAATGAGCCCTTGCAGGCGCACAACCACTCATTAACAACCTTAGAAACAACTATGACGACATATGTTAAAAAAGAGTTGTATAATGATGAATGTATTTTGCACTGGGAATGATTGAATAATTAGTTAGGTCCTACAGGCGTATAGGTCTGTCGGCCTTGTATAGAGGAAGGGATGGCGTGCATTTGCTGTAAACTGTAAGATTATTATTATCCAACCTCTCTAAATGTTGGAAAACTATCAAAGATCATGTTGTGTTGTTGTTTAGATAAAGGGGAACTGTAGAGTATTGTTAGTAGTAAGCCTAAGCCTGGCAACGGTCCAAAAGGGAATCCAGATATCTTACCGTCGCTGCAGTCCTTGCCCTGGTATCCAGTCTGCGAGCAGTCGCACTTGGGTTCGTGGTTAATGACATTACAGACRCCTCCGTTTAAACACATGTTGGCCGCCGCACTGCAGAGGTCGTTAATGACCCCCGCGCTGTTTAGGAGAGCCGACTCTGTCTTGTTGACCTTTACGTCCGTTATCCATCCGGTAAAAGGCACTTGGTCCTTGACAGCAGCCAACGTTAACCGTAAAGCCACAGAGCGTAATTCCGGCGGTATTCCCCCAAGGAAAAGGTAGCTGAAGACAGTCATATCCTTTCTTTTCGACTTCACTTCGGCCCATTTCACTTCTTTGTCCACCATTAGCGTCGTGTTTTTAAAGTTTCTCTTTATTGTCACCGTGTGCCACTGGCTGTCGTTCACCGTGGTGTTGGTTAGAACCGTTGCAGGCTCAGCGCAGAAGATGGAGAATCGAAGACTGAGTTTACCYTTGTGTATTAGGAGTTCTAAAAAGTCACAGAATCCCTCGTCATCGAAGTACACTAACAGCCCGTGGGAACTCTTGGTTTTCATGTTGAAGCTCATTTCACTCTCGCAACATGCATTCCACATTGGAAACCTGGCCCACTGGCCCTCTGCACCTGTAAACTCCATAGGGGCCCCTATGTCTACCATACAGCAGACGAGAAGGCATACCCATATTAGATGGGCTCCATGCCGCATTGCAATAACCATGATGTGGCCAAATTGTTCTTTAGGCCTAGATAGCCTACAATACGGCTAAATCAGATTTCAGACGGGATTTTATTTTATCAAGCTAGAAGTTAGGGCTGAGTATGATGTAATACACGGACTGACCACTAAGAATTGTGAATATGAAATGACACATTGTAAACCTTAACCAATTATGTCGTTGTCATATCCTACCAGCAAGCTACAATAGTCTGCCGGAAAAATATATAATCGTTGTCCACTTCTCTGTCGCCCCTAAATCCGAACTCCTCAGTCTTAATTTTTTTTTATTCGGTCAGACGATTTCCTTTCTTTTATGATTCAGATTTTCTTCCAAAACAGTTGATGTTGATTCAGAAATCAAATAACCATTTGCTCTTCTATATGTCTTAGTTTTGGAACATGCATAATGGCTACTTTCGGTCGGTGAGAGGCAGCTAGAGCGCACCAGCCGGTTCTACTGCTGCTCAAATGGCATCGATAACCCTCCTATTCACCCCAAGAAGATGTAGCCGGCATCCGGAATCATTGCTTTTGGCTTCTCATCCTGCATCCTCCAAAACGGGCGCTGAAAAGACCCTTCCAAAACGGAATGGTTGTAATTGGCTGATTGATAAGCGTTGGGCGCCAAACAAGCCAATTGTCCCCCCTCCCCCCTCCCCCCAAGGCCAGTCTCTGATCCAGAAAGCTTCGGCTTATAACATAATGAGAAGATGATCTGTAAAAAAGAAAAGAAAAATAAGAATGGGCAGGTCATTATTCCATAAGTGTATCGGAATTATAAAGGTTGTGTAGAGAAGTATTTCTGCTATTCCAGAGAATCCTGCATATCAATTAACTGCTAGAATCTTGTTTTTGTCGGTTTCCTCGTTATTTCATCTACCTTTTAACTCAGCTTCCAACAGAACTATGACAAGCGCATAATTGAATATTGAAATGATTTTGGAAATGTATTGGAAAGTATTGGCATGTATTTGAATATGCCCAAATATACAGACAAGTGTATTTTCAAATATAAATATTTTAATACTCCGTGTATTTGAACCTACGTCTGTTTAGTAATATGGGTATTTGAAATGCAATTGGAACAAGCAGGCTATCTGAAAATAGTTTCAAATAGCCTAGTATCATGAGAGATTATTTGAAAACCGATCAAATACTTCAAATATAAGTAATTGAATTCGGACACATTATTTAAAAATACTCAAATACACAGAAAATAAGTAGGCCTATTTAAGATGCAAATACCTAAATACGCATGCATTTGAACCCAGGTCTAGACGGGCCAGACAGAAAGTGGCCTTTCATTCAAACCTAAAAGAAAACCAACCAAATAGGCTACCCCGTTTGCTAGACAAGAAATAATAGACGAAGGACTGAAAAATAGTTACAGAGATTCTAAACATATCAAGCCAAATGTACCATAATAGAATTCTAGAATGCCATAAAGATCAACATGAGATTCCAACGGGTCCCATTCCACTGTCTATCTCAACACATTAGATACTTTTTTTTAATAAATTCGCACCTTCTACAGCAAACCAAATGAGCATGTAAACCTGTTTGTATTAAGCACTTGCCAACATCCCCACAATCTTTCTAATAATTAAATACAATCTATTGATGACACAGTTCAAAACGACTGAAGTGCATTTGGCTAAGTTTTCAACAGCTGTTCCGTTGCCCGTTTAGCAGCTCAACCTATCAGAGTCATTAAATCATACATCAAACTAGGTATCGTTAACCTGCATCTAGAACCCGATCATTCATGTCCAGGACCGACCCAAATCATCACCCAAATCTCTTGTTATGTACAGCACATTTAATATTAATTAGGCTACCCACCAAATAGCGTTACCATGCAGGGTTCTTCGACTCTAACTACCCCAACAGATCATCCACACTAAAAACCCTCAACCTCACACTATTTGAGCAAACTCTGAATCACCGCATCACTGATCATCAGAGACCGAGAAAAGAGTTGGCTTCACTCTCTTCTCTTCTATGTTCTAAAACTCAGAAACACCTTCAGAACGATGGAAAATAAGTCAACGCATGGTCCTGTACCTTGGCTCTTCCCCCTATTCGATCCACAGATAACGAAACAAAGTAAGATAAGACAGAGTAGCGGTAAAATCCTGTGATTATGGTGAGGGAGACACTGTGCAAACGTTGCAATCTTCCTCCCTGCAGCGCTCTGCCACAGACAGTCAGAAGGCAGAGACAGCGAGCGGGTCACGTGTCTCTCTCTGTGTAGCTGCCTGGCTGCCGTCTACTGGGGAGGGGAGGGGCCGAATGCTGCAGCGCCTTGGACAGCACCGCGCGCCGCTGCTGCCGGACGAATATAATACAAATCCGTCCACATTCACCAACCGACACCAGCTGTCGCCTCGACAGACCTAGGTGATGTCACATTTTGTTATAAAACATCCACGAATTGCATGTTGATGAATTAGTGAAACGCACAGAGGTGGAAAAAATATGGGTACGGAGCAGGGAACATTTGTTTTATGTCGGCAACAAGGGTGGCAAACGAAGGAGAGAGAGGAGAGAGAGAAGCGATGCAATTCAACAACTTCTTAGTATCACGTGTGCAGCGACGGGATGTGGCGACGTTTGAGGCTAGCAGGGAGTTCTCTTGATAATGGGATTTTTCTTACCATGAACACATTCTGTTAGTTGAAGTAGTTTAGGCTAAACGACATAATTGATTCCCTCGGGTTAATATAACACAGAGGATTATAGTGGACACTGTCGTTTAGCAAGTCTCACAGCCTACCAAGCAAGCGTATTCTACAGCCTAAAATGTTCGGATCTTGCTTCATAACCTACATCAATACTACACTGTATGGATATTGTGTATCATAATAACCTACTTTGGGAGTGATGATACTTGAATATGTCTGATATGGTCTCGGCTAATTAACAATATAAAACATGAAACAACCTAAGATTTCCATTTCTCTGTTCGTTGTAGTTTGGCAAACTACTCCAACTACACATTTACTCCTGTCATTCCATCCCTAATTCAGTACATGTACAGATATGTTGCCATGACAAATGAGTGAATGCTGTATTCCATGGCATAAATAAAAGAAAAGTAGTGGTCCTCGCGGAAACATTTGACCCACCGCGGAACCCCCACGAGGACTATTTTACATTGATGTCTGAAGGCATCGAGGTCCAATCCATCTTCCGATTCAGCAGGAAGCGAGGAACCAAACATTTTAGAATTGCCCGAGAGGGGTATTTAGGGTCCTCTCTTCACAGTGTTACTTTTCCCAATTCAAGACTACTGGAACATTGTGCTATTGCTGCGTGTGTGTATGTGTGTGTGTGTGTGTGTGTGTGCGGGTGTGTATGTCTGTCTGTGTGTGCTATAATGACATGGTCATGGGTAATGTTAGTGGGCCAGTGGGAACATTCATGATCAAAGTATTTCCATTATTCTACAGGGCAAACCAAACCATTTGCTCCAGGATCTAAACAGGCATCGTGTTTTTCTTTGGTGTGTGTGTGTGTGTGTGTGTGTGTGTGTGTGTGTGTGTGGCGGGGGGGGGGGGATGACACAAACTTCTAAAATCATCATGGGAAAAAGTAAAGAAAAATGTTTTTCTTTATGGAACCCCCTCCAGTTCTTTCTCACATATCATTTGTCATGGGACATACCTTTTAAGTATTTGCAGTTCATCTAGTCTGGTTCCAAATGTAGTACGCTACTTTCAGGGCCCATGGGGAAAGGGTGTGATTTGGGCTGTGGCCATACTTCTTATGAATACAGTTCTGCCTCAGAAAGGGTGTCACAATAAGTGAGTATAGGGCTTGCACTCAGGCTAGAATGGTGCCTTGCTTGTGCGTGACAGAATACATATCTGTAGAAAAAGCGTGTCAAAACTAAAGGAAACGGTATTTTCACAATAATATAATATTTTTCTCACTATGACGAGAGTGCAGTGAGTAGGCTAAACAGAGAMAGTGCACTTTATATTAATGTGGGGCTTGAGATTTCCTCTCTATAGGTTCATACAATGATAAGACAGCTAGTGCTGGTCTATGTCAGAGAAGCTGACTGCTTCCAGTTGCTTGCATTCTAATGGTTATATGAATGTTTTTMATTTATTTATTGATATTTTAACCTTTATTTAACTAGGCAAGTCAGTTAAGAACACATTCTTATTTACAATGACAGCCTAGGAACAGTGGGTTAACTGCCTTGTTCAGGGGCAGAACAACAGATTTTTACCTTTACAGCTCAGGGATTCAATCTAGCAACCTTTCGGTTACTAATTCAACGCTCTAACCACTAGGCTACCCTGCCGCCCCAGGCAAGTCAGAATTAACTGTGCTATTCATGCCTACATACTCCTATTGTATGCATACATATTGTATAGCTACTCATCTTTCAATACAACGATGTTTGATTTTGTGCAATTCATTTGTCAATAGTCTAGTGCACTGGAACAGTGCAACAGCGGTTGTGGTTCCATCAGCAGCACCAACTCTAGTACAGTATTCAACACACAACTATCAGGGTCAGGGCCATGGACAGCGCACATGGTWGTACTGTTCTTTCAGCACCAGTAGTACCTCCAGTGAACTTTTCAGGCCCATGGACAAGGCACCAGCACTCACTCAAAAAAGCACACCAGAGCTCAAATACTATGAATCAGGTTTGAGAAGTTAGCAAGGTAACTTTGATCAATTCTTGTGTTCAACTCGGCATAACCAATCCTACAAATGTGGCTCACCTTTTAGCCACGTAAATTTCAATGGCAACGAGACCTTCAGAACTAACCTGCTCTGGGGCAGGCTAACTCAGGGCTAACTCAACTTGTCTTGAATGAAGTGTTAGAGCTGCGAGTTGAGGACCAATCAAATTAGATTCTCTCCCTCTCCCAAACAGTGTATCATCATCCCCTACATTCTCCGGACCATATTTGAGGAAGAAGACTAATTAAGTATTTTTTTTATAAAATGTTATTTTGGGTTAAATACAATAACAATAACAATAATAATAAACCATTTCAACACAAATCACACTACACAATTAGTAAAGACAGGATGCATTTTAAACTTCAAGCGCAGTAAAACTTTCGTATGACTTCAACTATTTTATTGATATGAGTGGGGAAAAATGGGCTCATGCAATGAAAAGCAAACCAAAGCACACCCAAACAATAGGCTAAGAAGATGGCATATGTAAAAGCACATTTCACAACATAGCCTGCTGAATTTGCAGGATATATTTTCTTTCAATTTGATTTCAGCATTAAAATGTGTCACTAACTCGGCATTCGACTACCCAGATGTGACATGCACACCAGGGCACCAGCCATAACTCAGAACAGCATCACAGCAGTACAGGTCCATGGAGAGGGCACTGGCAACATCACAGCAGTACAGGACCATGGACAGTTAACCAGCAGTAACTCAGAACAGCATCACAGCAGTACAGGACCATGGACAGTAAACCAGCAGTAACTTAGAACAGCATCACAGCAGTACATGAACATGGACAGGGCACTGGCAGCATCACAGCAGTAGAGGACCATGGACATGGCCCCGGTAGTTCAGGACCATGGACAGGGCCCCAGCAGTACACTACAATGGACAGGGCCCCAGCAGTACAGGACCATGGACAGGGCCCCAGCAGTACAGGACCATGGACAGGGCCCCAGCAGTACAGGATCATGGACAGCGGCCCAGTAGTTCAGGACCATGGACAGGGCCCAGCTATAGAGGTTCATGGACAGGGCCCAGCAGTACAGGACCATGGACAGGGCCCCAGCAGTACAGGATCATGGACAGGGCCCCAGTGTTCAGGACCATGGACAGGGCCCAGCAGTACAGGACCATGGACAGGGCTCCAGTAGTTCAGGATATGGACAGGGCCCAGTAGTTCAGGACCATGGACAGGGCCCCAGCAGTACAGTCCATGGACAAGGCCAAACACTTAAAAAGACACCCCATCGTCCACTTACCCTCACCTTATGCCCTTGGGGGAATTCCCTGTCACATGCTTGGAGGGTGGTCCAAATGATTAGCCAAGCAAAGGAAGTTTGCAAGGTAAGCCCCTCAGCCCTTGTTTTTAGTTGGCTTTGCGAGTATACAATTATGTTCACTCCGGGGCCTGAAACTCCCCATAATTCAATTTGCGACGATTGTACACCCCCTAAGAAAAGTTCGCGAAAACGTAAAAACAACATCAATGGAGAAGTCAACATACAAGTGTAAATAAAATCTAATGCAAATAAGTTAGACATTTTGCTACTACGTAAAAAGTAAATATGGTTTTGTTTGGTGATGTTTTTTCAATTGTGGAAATAAAACATTTCTCTTCTTCAGAAGTTCCTGCTAGGCAGGTTAACGTAAGTTAGCTGATTAATTTGCTAGCTTCAAATTCATCCAGCACCACCTCAACATCAACATACGTGAACATGGTACGTTTCTGTGTTTTATAGTAAAAAACTTAGAGACAGAACAGTGTTTCCAATGACATCATCGACCAATTTGTAGACAATTAGGAGGCAATAAGTATGCAATGCCTACTCATAATTGGTTACAATCACACATTACACACCGATGATGTCATTGGAAACACTTATCTTCCTCTGTTTTACTACAAAACATGGAAACACTCCATTTTAATATATGTTGATGTTGGGGTGGTGCTGTAGGTGATGAATATGCAGTTGAACAATGTTGAAGTTTCCATTTTAGATGATTTGGACATGAAGTGCTAATATTGGGGGTATTGACTTGCATTTGGAGAGAGAGGCCAGGTAAACAAAACCTCAGTCCATAGACTGCTGTCTTACCATGTCCATAGACTGCTGTCTTACCATGTCCATAGACTGCTGTCTTACCATGTCCATAGACTGCTNGTCCATAGACTGCTGTCTTACCATGTCCATAGACTGCTGTCTTACCATGTCCATAGACTGCTGTCTTACCATGTCCATAGACTGCTTAAAGGGTAAGGAAAACAAAATGTAGTCTAATCTTCAATTTAGCCTAGCAC
This sequence comes from Salvelinus sp. IW2-2015, assembly GCF_002910315.2. NCBI lineage: Eukaryota > Metazoa > Chordata > Actinopteri > Salmoniformes > Salmonidae > Salvelinus > Salvelinus sp. IW2-2015. The sequence goes on along the minus strand of NC_036858.1, from coordinate 71,755,261 downwards.
CAGGAAGTGCACATCGGTCACGCAGGAAACAATTCATGAATGAGCTGGCCGTTAACATTTCAAAGTTGAGTAATAATGTACTTTTAATGCTATTAAAATGCATAATATTTAGCAAACCTTTGTTAGGTTGTTATTTTTCAGAGTAAATAAACCACGGACACTAGAGAAGCTTTAAGCAAGTTTAATTATTCCCAAAGGTTCTGTACAGCTGTAATCAGACAGCAAAACATTTCTCACATCACTGTTATATACCTCCTACTTAAGACACTCCCTCTCTCCAATCCTTAGTTTATGGTTTAACAGGAAAAGAGTAACAAGATCCCAAACCCGTATTACTCCCTTCAGGTGACCTGTCCTCACCTCCTGACCTCAACCCCTCCATCTAATCCACAGATGTCCATCTGTCTTTCCTGTGTCAACAAGGTGCTCTGCTCCCGTCCCCCAACACATTCCAACACATTCCACAGCTATCTGTCCTTCTACAGAGACATAAAACCCAGGCTCTTTCATTTCCTATCATTCATTTACTATCTCAATGACCAAAGATTAGCTGAAAAAGTTGAATAAACCAGATGCTCGTGTGAGAGCAATAAGAAAGACAATTAAATCCATCAAGAAGCAAGCTGGTGAATGAAGCTCTGCAGTAGTCCATCTGCCATAGTAGCAACTATATTAGTTAGTTTAAAGTTAGAATCCTTAATTGAAACAATAACAAAGCGCTTTCCCTGAGCCTGTCTTGCTAAAAAGTGCAGAGGTGGGGCTGGAGGAATGTAACCACTCTCAAATTCCTAGACGGAGCTATGAATAAAAGGACTGTCATCCATTATATCAATTGTATAGTTTTAACCTTGTTTGAGGCTATATAGTGTTTGTCTATATTTACGTTGTTTTCAAACATTGGGAGTAAAACAAGCTTATATTTGGGGTTCTGATGGGGTATGACAGTTGAACTAAGCTCTTCAAGAATCAATGGGTATATAACCTTAATTAATAAATCGAAAATATGATGTAGCATCTAAGGGTTCTAGGTTTAAGCATAAACTTTGCAACAGGTGGACAGTCAAATGAATGCAGTAAGGGGAACAGTAAAAGGGAATGACACAATGGCAAGAGCAGTGTTCGGGTATTTCTTTCATTGAATTTTTCCCACAGACCTGCAACAAACACATTCTGATGTGCGAGTGCTTCTACAACTTCGGAACAGGAATTCGTCAAATGTTCACAAATGTATAAAATGTAAAGTGCAGAATTCTGTGAAGGTCATTATGTTATAGCGGCTTATATTAGAGATGCAGGCAGTACGAGACCAGCTGGCTTCAAGGTTACTAGTTAGCTAGACCCAGATACACACTGGATGAAGTCTGAAGCCTTAAAGTAATTCTCCAGTGTTTCCAGATTTTTTGAAATGTGACCTATAATAAATTACAATATGAGTGAAATCGCTTTACTTCCAAAAAATGGTAACTAAGTATGTTAAAAGCAGCTTTTTCTGTGTTGAATGGTGTTGGTGTTACCCCAACAACAGAATGGTGTGGGCATATACCGGTCGTTAAAAATATTAATTATAAGTAAACAGCTGATTGGCCTGCTGAGCCAATGAGCCAACATGACCTCACATGAGGAAATAGCAATCAATTTTTAAGCAGTTTGTTTGAAATAAATGTTTGAGGTGGGTTTTTAAAGTATTCTTTCTCTAATTTATGAACTGGCAACAAATATGAGTCTAGTATCAGTCATCAACATATGTGTATTATCAGAATTGAGATTTTCACTGGACATTTACTTTAATGGCAGAATAGGGACAACAGGAAAGTTGATAGGAGATAACTTGGTAAAATGTTCAACAGCTAAAAAAAAGCTCAATATGAGTGTGTATTAAATGTTCTTGGTTTGATTCTGAACCAACGATCAATACACTTGAATGCAATAGTTACATTACAATGCCTTTGTGTTGAATGACTTTGGACCAGCGAATACTAAGTAATTTATATTGTTTAAATCTCTCATTGACATCAATGCGTGATTTCATCCCAAATGCAAGTTATTATGCTAGCCAATATATATTTCACCCTGAAAGAGTCATTTATCATCTCAGACAAACGATGCATATCTTCAACCTGGTGTCTGTGTGTTTGTGTGTGCTAATGTGTGTGTGTGTGTGTGCTTACTTGTGGAGACAACTCACAATGCCTGTATAAAAGGCCTGGCTGGGGACAATCTATTGACATGATTGCATTGTGTCTGCTGAAAAACAAGCAGCATAGCATCTTATCAACTCTCCCATATTGTTGGTTTCTATAAATGGTGACAGGATGAGCGATGCACTACTCAGATAGGGCTGAGATCCCTCATATAGCTAACTAACACACGCACACATGGATACACACACACACACACACACACACACAAATACACACACACACACACATACACACATGGATACACACACACACAGAAATACACACACATGCACACACGCACAGACATAGACACGGATACACTTAAACACACACGAATGCACGCATACAATGTACGTATGAATATACGTAATGTTTGTGTGTGTGTGTGTGTGTTTATTCTTCAGTTCACCTGCATTGTTGTGTGTTTGTGTGTGCGTGTACACTACCATTCAAAAGTTTGGGGTCACTTAGAAATGCCCTTGTTTTTGTCCATTAAAATGACATCAAATTGATCAGAAATACAGTGTAGACATTGTTAATGTTGTAAATGACTATTGTAGCTGGAAACGGCAGATTTTTTTATGGAATATCTACATAGGCGTATAGAGGCCCATTATCAGCAACCATCAATCCTGTGTTCCAATGGCATTGTGTTAGCTAATCCAAGTTTATCATTTTAAAAGGCTAATTGATCATTAGAAATCCCTTTTGCAATTATGTTAGAACAGCTGAAACTGTTGTGATGATTAAAGAAGCAAATAAACTGGCCTTCTTTAGACTAGTTGAATATCTGGAGCATCAGCATTTGTGGTTTCGATGATAGGCTCAAAATGGCCAGAAACAAAGAACTTTCTTCTGAAACTCGTCAGTCTATTCTTGTTCTGAGAAATGAAGGCTATTCCATGCGAGAAATTGTCAAGAAACTGAAGATCTCGTACAACGCTGTGTACTACTCCCTTCACAGAACAGTGCAAACTGGCTCTAACCACAATAGAAAGAGGAGTGGGTGGCCCTGTTTAACAACTGAGCAAGAGGACAAGTACATTAGAGCATCTAGTTTGAGAAACAGACGCCTCACAAGTCCTCAACTTGCAGCTTTATTAAATAGTACCCGCAAAACACCAGTCTCAACGTCAACAGTGAAGAGGCAACTCTGGGATGCTGGCCTTAAATAGATTTTAAATAAAGACGCTACAAAATCTATAGAGGGGTTGCAGTTGCATCACAAATCACCTAGAAACCACACCAGGCACCATGCTGGAAGACCAGAGTCAGTCTGGTGGATGTCCTTCAGTCGTCCACCTGGCTGGCTGCGTTTTTCTACCACACGAAACGTCAGGAAGAATGACCATTATTTTGTTTTTCTAAGGACCCAGAAAACAGACGCAGTGGGACAACCTGTTCAAGTAAGTGAATATATTTTGAAAATGATAAACCATGTATCATTAGCTAGGTAGCGAGCTAGCTTGCTACAGGACCTTAGTGTGCAGGTTAACTCAAATAATGTTAGCTAGCTAGCTAACTTTACATACTGTATAGCTAGCTAAGTGAATAAAATATCACCAGGTAGCTAACTTCATACTAGCTAGTTAGCTATTTTGATGTATTTATTGTTGTAACTACAAATGCATTTGTAGCTAGGTAGGTAGCTAGCTAACAGCCATTGAAGAGGGTGAATGGATTAGCTAGCAGTTCCAGCTGTCAGAGAAGGAGAAAGTGTTCTACTCAGGATAGGGCAAGTACCTTTGTGGTAAGATATTATGAAACTATTCTCAAGTTCCAGCCCCTAGTGAGAACCTGAGGACAAGGAGATATAGCAACATAATATTCAGGGCTGTCTAACTTGAGTATAATGCAGGCTGTTTCTTTGTGATGTTTTCAGTCCTCATATAAAGAGAGCCGTCAAACCTTGTCTGCAGATGAATAGGTCCCAATGAATGTCCCAAGAGAGTAAGGGTACAGTTTTCTATACCCTGGATTATAATTGCACATGTAAACAAAAATACAGTTTAAAACTCACACAATGTATACACCGATTACACCTGGAACAGGCCAACCTTGCTGGGTGTGCACGCTTATGTTCCAGCCCAGCACTAAGACACCCAATTCAATAAATATATGAAATGCTTAATAATGTATGTGATATCAACAGAGAAGTATATTTTCTGGGTGATTTAAATATTGACTGGCTATCATCAAGCTGCCCACTCAGGAAAAAACTTCAAACTGTAACCAGTGCCTGCAACCTGGATCAGGTTGTCATTCAACCTACCAGCGTAGTTACAAAAAGCACAGGAATTAAATCATCAACATGTATTGATCACATTTTTACTAATACTGCAGATATTTGCTTTAAAGTAGTATCCAAATCCATACGATGTAGTGATAACAAAATAATAGCCATATCTAGGAAAACCAGAGTTCCAAAGGCTGGGCCTAAAATAGTGTATTAGAGGTCATACAATACGTTTTGTAGTGATTCATATGTTGATGTCTGTGGTGTTTAATGAGGAGCAACCAGACGCTGCACTTGACGCATTTATGGAACTACTTAATCCAGTTGCTAATAAGCACGCACCCATTAAAAAAGTGACTGTAAAAACTGTTAAAATCCTTGGATTGATGAGAAATTAAAAATTGTATGGTTGAGATGAATGAGGCAAAAGGTATTACAATTAAATCTGTCAGCCCAACTGATTGGCAAACGTACTGCAAATTAAAAATAATGTGACTAAACTAAATAAAAATAAAATAAACTACGCTATGAAACAAAGATAAATTATATAAAGAATGATAGTAAAAATCTTTGGGGCACCAAACGCTGACACCACACATCCAAGTATATCGGACCAAATTATGAAAGACAAGAATTGTACTTTTGAGTTCCGTAAAGTTAGTGTGGAAGAGGTGAAAATATTATTGTTGTCTATCATCAATGACAAGCCACCAGGGTCTGACAATCTAGATGGAAAATTACTGAGGATAATAGCAGATGATATTGCCACTTCTGTTTGCCACATATTCAATTTAAGCCTACTATAGAGCGTGTGCCCTCAGGCCTGGAGGGAAGCTAAAGTCATTCCGCTACCCAAGAATAGTAGAGCCCCCTTTACTGGCTCAAATAGCCGACTAATCAACCAACCCTTAGTAAACTTCTGAAAAAAATTCTGTTTGACCAGATACAATGCTATTTTACACTAAACAAATTGACAACCGAATTTCAGCATGCTTATAGAGAAGGACACTCAACAAGCACAGCACTTACACAAATGACTGATGATTGGTTGAGAGAAATTGATGATACAATGATTGTGGGGGCTGTCTTGTTGGACTTCCGTTCAACTTTTGACATTATTGATCATAGTCTACTGCTGGAAAAACGTATGTGTTATGGCTTTACACCCACTGCTATAATGTGGATAAAGAGTTACTTCTCTAACAGAACACAGAGGGTTTTCTTTAATGGAAGTCTATCAAATTTAATCCAGTTAGATTTAGGAATTCCCCAGGGTAATTGTTTAGGCCCCTTGCTTTTTTCCATTTTTACTAACGGCATGCCACTGACTTTGAGTAAAGCCAGAGTTTCTATGTATGCAGATGACTCAACACTAAACATGTTAGCTACTACAGCCACTGAAATGACTACAACACTCAACAAAGAGCTGCAGTTAGTTTCAGAGTGGGAGGCAAAGTTAGCCTTAAATATTTTTTAAACTAAAAGCATTATATTTGGAACAAAACACTCACTAAACCCTACACTCTCAACTAAATATTGTAATAAATAATGTGGAAATTGATGAGCTGACTAAACTTCTTGGAGCAACACTAGACTGTAAACTGTCATGGTCAGAACATATTGATGCAGTAGTAGCTAAGATGGAGAGAAGTCTGTCTATAATAAAGGGATGCTCTGCCTTCTTAACAACACTATCAGCAAGGCAGGTCCTACAGGCCCTGGTTTTGTCGCACCTTGACTACTGTTCAGTCATGTGGTCATGTGCCACAAAAAAGGACTTAGGAAAATTGCATTTGGCTCAGAACAGGGCAGCACGGATGGCCCTTGGATGTAAACAGAGCTCTAATATTAATAATATGCATGTCAATCTCTCCTGGCTGGAAGTGGAGAAGATATTGACTTCATCACTACTTTTATTTATGAGAGGTATTGACATGTTGAATGCACCGAGCTGTCTGTCTAATCTACTGGCACACAGCTCGGACACCCATGCATACCCCACAAGACATACCACAAGAGGTCTCTTCACAGTCCCCAAGTCCAGAACAGACTATGGGAGGCACACAGTACTACCTAGAGCCATGACTACATGGAACTCTATTCCACATCAAGTAACTGACGCAAAACAGTAAAATTTGATAAAAAACTGATAAAAATCACCTTACGGAACAGCGGGGACTGTGAAGCAACACAAACATTGCTTCAGACAACACACACACACACACACACACACACACACACACACACACACACACACACACACACACACACACACACACACACACACACACACACACACACACACACACACACACACACACACACATACACACACACGCGTATACGATAACATATGCACTATACATACACATGGATTTAGTAATGTAGATATGACAACAACATTAACATATACTGAGTGTACAAAATATTAGGAACACCTACCTAATACTGAGTTGCACAACAGCCTAAATTTGTCAGGACATGGATTCTACAAGGTCTCGAAAGCGTTCCACAGGGATGCTGGCCCATGTTGACTGCAATGCTACCCACCGTTGTGTCAAGTTGGCTGKATGTCCATTGGGTGGTGGACCATTCTTGATACAAACGGGAAACTATTGAGGTTGAACAACCCAGCAGCGTTGTAGTTCTTGACACACTCAAACCGGTGCCCCTGCCACCTACTACTATACCCCGTTCAAAGGCACTGACACACATATACAATCCATGTCTCAGTTGTCTCAAGGCTTAAAAAATCGACTTTATCCTGTATCCTCCCCTTCATCTACACTGATTGAAGTGGATTTAATAGGTGACATCCATATGGGATCATAGCTTTCTGCTGGATTCAGCAGGTCAGTCTATTTTATGTACACTCATTGTATATTCAATATGATCTTACAGTAGTGCATATATACTAACAGCATTATAACTGGTTATAAACTGGTGGAATTGTCCTTTAAGATGTGGTGAATCAGACATCATAGGGTGTATTTGTACTCCTGTTGTCATAGAGATAACTATAATCATTAATCATTGTTAGGGATAGTTAAGGCTTGATGAAGTGGTCATCATAGGGTTTATATGTCTACTTGTGCTCTTGTTGTCATAAATTAAAACATAATATTTAATTGTTGGTGATGGACATTAAAGGGGAAATCTGGGATTGCTTTGTTGTTGTCTGATTCTAAGATTTCCCCTTTAAGCTGTGTTGAAGTGTAGGTCGTCTAGATTGTCAGACTGTTCAATGACTAATCTTTGCATTACAGTTGATGTCCTCTCCTTTCTGTTTCTCTGCAGTGAACAGATGGTGGTGGGAAGAATAAGCAGATGCTGGAAGATCCTGCCTGCAGTGTCTGTAACCAACACAGGTGACCCTGGGTGAGGAGGGAGGGGAATATGTAGGTGACCCGTTGTATAAAAGTGATAATGCCCTCGAAGCCGGTGTTTGGAGGACATATTAGTATGGTTTGCCGGCCCTCGATGAACTAATAACCCCTGTGACAATATTATCGCTTAAATACATGTATTTATGTATGTATGTATTTATGTATGTATGTATGTATGTATGTATGTATGTATGTATGTATGTATGTATGTATGTATGTATGTATGTATGTATGTATGTATGTATGTATGTATGTATGTACAACATATTCGGAAAGTATTCAGACCCCTTGACTTTTTCCACATTTTGTTAAGTTACAGCCCTATTCTAAAATGGATGAACTTATTTTTTTCCTCATCAATCTATACACAATAAGCCATAATGACAAGTGTATGGAAAAAAAACAGAAACACTTTATTTACATATGTTTTCAGACCCTTTGCTATGAGACTCAAAATTGTGCTCAGGTCCATCCTGTTTCCATTGATCATTCTTAAGATGTTTTGACAACTTGATTGTAGTCCACCTGTGGTAAATTCAATTGATTGGACATGATTTGGAAAGTCACACACCTGTTTAGATACGGTCCGGTCCCACAGTTGACAGTGCATGTCAGAGCAAAAACCAAGACATGAGGTCGAAGGAATTGTCCGTAGAGCTCTGAGACAGGATTGTGTCGAGTCACAGATCTGGGGAAGGGATCCAAAACATTTCTGCAGCATTGAAGGTCCTCAAGAACACAGTGACCTCCATCATTCTTAAATGGAAGAAGTTTGGAACCACCAACACTCTTCTTAGAGCTGGACGCCCGGCCAAACTGAGCAATCGGGGGAGAAGGAACTTAGTCAGGGAGGTGACCAAGAACCCGATTGTCACTCTGAAAGAGCTCCAGAGTTTCTCTGTGGAGATGGGAGAACCTTCCAGAAGGACAAACATCTCTGCGGCACTTCACAAATCAGGCCTTTATTGCCAAAAGGCACCTAAAGGACTCTCAGACCATGAGAAACAAGATTCTCTGGACTTATGAATCCAAGATTGAACTCTTTGGCCTGAATGCCAAGAGTTATGTCTGGAGGAAACCTGGCACCATCCCTACAGTGAAGCATGGTGATGGCAGCATCATGTTGTGGGGATGTTTTTCAGCAGCAGGTACTGGGAGACTAGTCAGGATCAAGGGAAAGATGAACAGAGCAAGTACAGAGAGATCCTTGATGAAAACCTCCTCCAGAGTGCTCAGGACCTCAGACTGGGGCGAAGGTTCACCTTCCAACAGGACAACAAACCTAAGTACACAGCCAAGGCAATGCAGGAGTGGCTTCGGGACAAGTCTCTGAATGTCCTTGAGTGGCCCAGCCAGAGCATGGACTTGAACCCGATCTAACATCTCTGGAGACACCTGAAAATAGCTGTTTAGCGATAAAACTCGAGGCCGTAATCGCTGGCAAAAGTGCTTCAACAAAGTACTGAGTAAAGGGTCTGAATACTTATGTAAATGTGATATTTCTGTTTTTTATTCGTAATACATTCAAAAAAATGTCAAAAAATGTTTTTGCTTTGTTATTATGGGGTAATGTGTGTAGATTCATCAATTTTAGAATAAGGCTGTAACATATCAACATGTGGAAAAGTCAAGGGGTCTGAAAACTTTCAGAATGCACTGTATCTAAGGCATTTGTAGCCTTGATGATCCTGGTGATGGTATTGACTCATAATAACCCAAGTTAAGATAGTTCGAAATAATAGCATTAGTATGTAAAGGAATTAATACCTGGATCTCAGATCTTAACTAAACGGCCTGGAACAGATCGTCTCGCCCCTGTACTGACACCAATCTGGACCATAGAGGTCAATGGTAATATATTCAACAGATTTACTCAATCGATGTTTGACGTCGAAGTACGTTCCACGTACAGTACAGTACTGCCATGAACTGTTAGTTTAGTGATATTCCTAGCTAGCAGCTGGCATCACTCATGTAGTCTTTATTATGTGATGCCATCATAAACCACATGAATGCTCCATAATGGAAATGTTATCCTGTGTCAATTCTTCATATGGGTCTATCAGACATGTAGTTGAGTTGTGTGTCTCTCCCAAGCCTGATCAAATAATATCAAAGGGCATTGGTCGCTGTCGTGGCAATTTCCTGTATTACAAAATGAGGAGAGTTACAAACCACACACACCAGTCAGAGTTATACTTTAACTTCATCTTTTAATAATATGAGCTTTACCATAGCCCTTTGACTCTCAGATCAATTCAGTGTTTATAATGAATTCTGAGAGTGCCTACAAAAGAATACCAAGATATTTTACAGCCAAGATACACCCCTCTCAACTTACATGACGAACCACAGATCTTAGGAAAACTTCACAAAGGGCCTTTTACAAAAGAAAGGACTATCCCATAGTCAGATAGCATTAGCTATAAATTATCGTTCAGTTTGGTCTCTAAAACGAGGTTCTAATCTCGTTCCTGGTACTTCATAGTACCAAAACATTACCTCATCCAAGGCATTACTCAATTGTCAACTCTATATTCGCCCATCTCAAGTTAAACCCCCTCTTCTACCCACTCCTGGACAAGCTCACTGAGGGGAGTGACTTGCGCACAGACATTGTGGAGCCAAGAGATAATTGTTTCCCCCTTAATCATCCCTTCACATGGTTTAACAGATACATTCACATATGAAGACAATGTTCCATTCTGACCTCTTTCTGATATTCTGCATATTACCAGACATGTAAAAGACAAGCCTGACCTCTCCCCTCTCTGGGCCCCAAGTTACTTTTCCCTAGCTGAGAAGGGAAAAGTGCAACTGTTCAACAGTATAGTCCAAAGGGAGACATTCTAATGACAAGTATCTCACATAAGCATATTATGTAAATAAAACATCTTATTTATTTATGTTACCCAACTAATTCTGATTCATCCCCCACATCGCATAGCATATTTTATAGCGGGTACAATGCTTGTGTTAAATGTGCAGTAAAAATGTCAAACGAACAAACAAATTATAATCAAATACCAAGTATCGAATCTATTCTGTCTCTGTGATTCTAGGGTAAATGTAGCTAGTAGCGGCCTCCCTTAGTAAGTTTCTTTCCCTTTGACTGTTTTCTTGAACGATGATGATTAAATGAACTGTATGTCTCCCAAACCACATACAAAATAGTCTACATATTCTGTCTCTGTGATACAGGGGTAGAAACTCAATTCTGTCTGATACYGGGGTAGACACTACATTATGTCTCTGTGATACAGGGGTAGGTACAACTACATACTAATTTCTCCCATACAGGGGTAGATACTACATTCTGTGAGACACAGGGGTAGGTAACACAATATGTCTGAGACAGGGGTAGATAGTAGTTTCTGTGTGATACAGGGGTAGATGTTATGTTCTGTCTGATACAGGGGTAGACGCTATGTTCTGTCTGATACAGGGGTAGATGCTATGTTCTGTCTGATACAGGGGTAGGTACTACAGATACTATATTCTGTCTAATACAGGGGTAGATACTACACTTCTGTCTATACAGGGGTAGATACTACATTCTGTCTGATACAGGGGTAGGTAACTACATTCTGTCTGATACAGGGGTAGATACTACATTCTGTCTGATACACTGGTTAGGTACTACATTCTGTCTGATACAGGGGTAGGTACTACATTCTGTCTGATACAGGGGTAGATACTACATTCTGTCTGATACAGGGGTAGATACTACATTCTGTCTGATACAGGGGTAGTTTACTACATCCGTCTGATACAGGGGTAGTTACTACATTCTGTCTGATACAGGGTAGATATTACTTCTGTTGATACAGGGGTAGATACTACATTCGTCTGATACAGGGGTAAATACAAATTCTGTCTGATACAGGGGTATTAGTAAGTTTCTGTGTGATACAGTGGTAGATACATATTCTGTTTGATACAGGTAGATAGTTTTTTCTGTCTGATACAGGGGTAGATACTACATTCTGTTCATAAAGGGGTAGTTACTACAGTCTGTCTGATACAGGGGTAGGTACTACATTCTGTCTGACACAGGGGTAGATACTACATTCTGTCTGATACAGGGGTAGGTACTACATTCTGTCTGACACAGGGTAGGTACTACATTCTGTCTGACAGGGGTAGATACTACATTCTGTCTGATACAGGGTTAGGTACTACATTCTGTCTGATACAGGGTAGATACTACATTCTGTCTGATACAGGGGTAGATACTACATTCTGTCTGATACAGGGGTAGATACTACATTCTGTCTGATACAGGGGTAGATACTACATTCTGTATGATTACTTACTACATTCTGTCTGATACAGGGGTAGATACTACATTCTGTCTGATACAGGGGTATAAGCTACATTCTGTCTGATATAGGTGGTTTTTACTACATTATGAATGATGCACTGGTAGGTACTACATTCTCTCTGACACAGGCGTAGGTACTACATTCTGTCTCTGTGATACAGGGTTAGGTACTACATTCTGTCTCTGTGATACAAGGGCATGTACTACATTCTGTCTGATACAGGGGTAGGTACTACAATCTGCCTGATACAGGTGTATGTACTGCATTCTGGAAAGGTAGGAAGCGGAAAGGACGGAATTTTTGACTTTGGGGGATGACCAATGAAATTTACCTGCTGGAGCGCATGCTATGGGTGGGTGTTGCTATGGTGACCAGTGAGCTGAGAAGGTGGAGCTGTACCTAGCAAAGACTTATAGATGACCTGTTTCCAGTGTGTTTGGCGACTAATATGTAGCGAGGGCCAGCCAACGAGAGCATACAGGTCGCATTGGTGGGTAGTATATGGGGCTTTGGTGACAAAACGGATGGCACTGTGTAGAGTGTTGGATGCTATTTTGTAAAAGACATCAGCAAGGTCATGGATTGGTAGGATAGTCACTTTTACGAGGGTAAGTTTGGGTGAAGGAGGCTTTGTTGTGAAATAGGAAGCGGATTCTAGATTTAATTTTGGATTGAAGATGCTTTATGTGATTCTGGAAGGAGAGTTGACAGTCTAACCAGACACCTAGGTATTTGTAGTTGTCCTCATATTCTAGGTCAGAACAGTCCAGAGTAGTGATGCTAGTCAGGTGGGCAGGTACAAGCAGCAATTGGTTGAAGAGCATGCATTTAATAGCAGTTGAAGGCCACGGAAGGAGTGTTGTATGGTGGATCAGGGAATCATCAGCAGCAAGAGCGACATCATCATTATACACAGAGAAGAGAGTCGGCCTGAGAATTGAACCCTGTGGTACCCCCATAGAGACTGCCAGAGGTCCGGACAACAGGCCCTCCGATTTGACACACTGAACTCTATCAGAGATGTAGTTGGTGGACCAGGCGAGGTAGTCATTTGAGAAACCATGGCTGTTGAGTCTGAAGATAAGAATATGACAGAGTTGACAGAGCACCTGGAGGAAAAAGACGGAGAGACAGCCTGGTGCGTGGGGCTGCCACCGGAGGCCTGGTACGTGGAGGAGGCACCGGATAGACCGGACCGTGGAGGCGCACTGGAGGCCTCGAGCACCGACCCTGCACAATCCTACCTGGCTGGATCCTCCCCGTAGCCAGGCCAGTGCGACGAGGTGGAATAGACCGCACTGGGCTGTGCTTGCGAACCGGGGACACCATGCGTAGGGCTGGTGCCATTTACCCCGGCCCGCGGAGACGCACTGGAGATCAGATGCGCTGAGCCGGCTTCATGGCACCTGGCTCGATGCCCACTCTAGCCCGGCCGATATGAGGCGCTGCGATGTAACGCACCGGGCTATGCCTGCGCACCGGGGACACCGTGCGCCTCACGTCATAACACGGTGCCTGCCCGGTCCACCTCTCTCCACAGTAAGCACGGTGAGTTGGCACAGGTCTCCTACCTGGCTTAGACACACTCCCTGTGTGCCACCCCCCAATACATTTTTGGGGCTGCCTCTCGTCCCAGCCGCGCTGCCGTGCTAGCTCCTCATAATGCCGCCTCTCGGCTTTCGCTGCCTCCAGCTCTGCCTTGGGGCGGCGATGTTATCCCGGCTGTACCCAGGGTCCCTTGCCATCCAAGATCTCCTCCCAAGTCCAGGAGTCTTGGACCCGCTGCTCCTGGGTACCACGCTGCTTGGTCCGGTTGTGGTGGGTGGTTCTGTAACGCTCGTCGTTGGACTGAGAAGAGGAGGACCAATGCGGGCCAAAGGGGCTTCAACAAAGTACTGAGTAAAGGGTCTGAATACTTATGTAAATGTGATATTTCAAAAATATATATATTTATAATCTGTTTCTGCTTTTTCATTATTGGGTATTGTGATGTCATTATGGGGTATTGTGTGTAGATTGATGAGGAGAAAAAAACGATTTAATCAATTTTAGAGTAAGGCTGGACTGTAGCAAAATGTGGAAAAAGTCAAGGGGTCTGAATACTTTCTGAATCCACTGTATATACTATAATCTGGTCTTTCAATCCTATTGATTTATTGTTGTAGATATACTATTCTTCAGTTAAACTACATATACTGTCAATAGTGTCTATACATTCCAACACACATATACAGCATGTAGAGCAGCAAATACTGACTATGCATTTCATTGTATAATGAAAAAGACAATTTTATAAAAGTGAGAAAAATACTGTTCACTTGAAACCGTTATCCTGAGACAAAATCCACAAGGCAGCTCTCTCCCTTACAGCGATGCGTAGGCTACCTTAAAATGGAGCTATGCCAGAGAGAAATGCCAGGCATATAGCCTTGATACTGTGCGTATCATGTTAAGCCTTGATTGCTATGCAGTTATGTAATGCAGCTGTTTATGTCAGGAATGTCTAAAGAGCATAGAAAAACATTTAACACACAGTGGTAAATACAGCACACTGTATAATTGCACTAATGGAATAGTGTGTGTGCATGTGTGCGTGTGTCTGCGCATTCGCACTTACATACGTGTGTGTGTCAGTGCGTGTGTGTATGCGTGTGTCTATCGGTGTGTGTGCCAAGCAGCCATCCTGTATGGGTGATAAATGAATATGGGGTTTACTGTTCAGGCACTTATAGATTTCCTGTATTTAATGTCGTTAAACAGTTTGACCAAGGATTTTCCAGTAGGCTTGTGTCCCAAATGGTACCCTATTCCCTATTTAAAAGTAGTGCACTAAACTGTATAGGAAAAAGACTGCCATTTGGGGGGACGGGCGACAGCCCCCCCAAAGAGATTTATACAACAATAACACATTGTTAACTTGGCAACCTCTCTGTTATCATAATGTTACACACTATGTGCTATCAGGTATTTAGAACCAAAGGTGGCAATGAATGGATAAAAAAACCCTACTGAGATAAAAAGGTCAGCCAAGTAGCCATAATATGCATTACTCATACACCCCAAACAGTGAATACTAGATGAATCATCTCAATTAGATGAATTTAACCCAATCAAATAGCAACCATCTAATACTACAGACCAGATGATCTTTGTAATCCAAATAGTACCCCATTCCCTATTCTTAACCTTTATTTAATTAGTCAGTTAAGAATACATTTTAATTTACAATGACTGCCTACCCCGGCCTAACCCGGACAACGCTGGGCCAATTGTGCTCCACGCTATGGGACTCCCAATAATGTCCTGTTGTGATACAGCCTGGAATTGAACCAGGGTCTGTAGTGATGCCTCTAGCACTGAGATGCAGTGCCTTAGACATCTGTGCCACATGGGTGCCCCTATACAGTGCAATACTTTTGACCACGGCCCATAGGACTCTGGTCAAAAGTAGTGCGCTATATACAGTAGTAGATCATAGGGTGCTATTTGAGGGTGCCATTTGGGATACGGTACAATATGTTTGGATTTCCTCTCTCTCCTCTTCTGGTGATCTAATTATAAAACAGTTATTTTTAATTTGTCACCATCACCAAATCAATTAATAATTGCATATAAGTCTGAGAGCTTGAGTGAGGAGCCATAGTGGAGAAATGCATCAGTGGAGAACTGTGTTATAATGGTTACTGCAAGGAAATATATTTATTTGAGCTACAGAAGTAAAGAAACAGTGATGAAACAGAAGCACACAGTTGAAGTCGGAAGTTTACATACATCTACATACAGCCAAATACATTTAAACTCAGTTTTTCACAATTCCTGACATTTAATCCTAGTAAGAATTCCCTGTCTTAGGTCAGTTATGATCACCACTTTATTTTAAGTATGTGAAATGTCAGAATAATAGTAGAGAGAATGATTTATTTCAGCTTTTTTTTCTTTCATCACATTCCCAGTGGGTCAGAAGTTTACATAGAGTCAATTAGTATTTCATAGCATTGCCTTTAAATTGTTTAACTTGGGTCAAATGTTTCGGGTAGCCTTCCACAAGCTTCCAACAATAAGTTGAGTGAATTTTGGCCCATTCCTCCTGACAGTGCAGGTGTAACTGAGTCAGGTTTGTAGGCCTCCTTGCTCGCACATGCTTTTCCAGTTCCCACAAATTTTCTATAGGATTGAGGTCAGGGCTTTGTGATGGCCACTCCAATAGCTTAACTTTGTTGTCCTTAAGCCATTTTGCCACAACTTTGGAAGTATGCTTTGAGTCATTGTCCCTTTGGAAGACCCATTTGCGACCAAGGTTTAACTTCCTGACTGATGTCTTGAGATGTTGCTTCAAAATATCCACATGATTTTCCTTCCCTCATGATGCCATCTATTTTGTGAAGTGCACCAGTCCCTCCTGCAGTAAAGCACCACCACAAAATGATGCTGCCACCCCTGTGCTTCACGGTTGGGATGGTGTTATTCGGCTTGCAAGCATCCCCCCTTTTCCTCCAAACATAACTGAGGTCATTATGGCCAAACATTTCTATTTTTGTTTCATCAGATCAGAGGACATTACTCCAAAAAGTACGATCTTTGTCCCCATGTGCAGTTGCAAACCGTAGTCTGGCTTTTTTATGGCGGTTTTGGAGCAGTGGCTTCTTCCTTGCTGAGCGGCCTTTCAGGTTATGTCAATATAGGACACATTTTACTGTGGATATAGATACTTTTGTACCTGTTTCTCCAGCATCTTCATAAGGTCCTTTGCTGTTGTTCTGGGATTGATTTGCACTTTTCACACCAAAGTCCGTTCATCTCTAGGAGACAGAACGCGTCTCCTTCCTGAGCGGTATGATAGTTTCGTGTTCCCATGGTGTTTATACTTGCATACTATTGTTTGTACAGATGAACGTGGTACCTTTAGGCATTTAGGCATTCTGACCCTTTGGAATTGTGATACAGTGAATTACAAGTGAAACAATCTGTCTCTAAAAATGTACTTGTGTCATGCACAAAGTAGATGTCCTAACCGACTTGCCAAAACTATAGTTTGTTAACAAGAAATGTGTTGAGTTGTTGAAAAACTAGTTTTAATGACTCCAATCTAAATGTTATAAACTTCCGACTTCAACTGTACATTGTAATCACACAAATGCACGCGCACACACGTTCGCACACACACACTCACTCACTCACTCACTCACTCACTCACTCACTCACTCACTCACTCACTAACTCACTCACTCACTCACTCACTCACTCACTCACTCACTCACTCACACCACACACCACACACACACACACACCCAAACACACACACACACACACACACACACACAACACACACACACACACACACACACACACACACACACACACACACACACACACACACACACACACACACACACACACACACAGACACCACACACACATCACACACACACACCACACACACACACACACACACACACACACACACACACACACACACACACACACACACACACTCACTCACTCACACACTGTCTGACCCACGGAGCACCTGCATTGTGAAGAGGAGGTTTCATGCACATCCAAAGTAACAAGAGGACCTGGTCAACAAACAGATTTCATTGGATCTGCTTGACCTTTCCCTCCCATAAGCATGGCAGAGGCTAACCATTTCCAGGTCACCACACCTTACCCTGCTTATGTTCTATTCAACTCATTGTTAACCTGGTTCCTGGTCTTTCTGACGACCGATGACAAGCACAACTAGATCTGGTGCCAGGCTAGCTGTTTGTAGCAATGTCAAACATTGTATGACATACAGTACATACTTAGCATCCAGTGTCTTGTGAATATTCTGATGTTGCTCTTTTATTTTCCCAGTTATACAACAGACTGGCCTCTATTTGGAATAATAAGGCTTAGCCTATATACGTAGACAATCTTGATGTCGAGCTCTTGTGAAGGCTGGTTAGATGGAGAGGCAGTCGATACAGATAGATGCAGAGAGAGGCAGAAGATAGAGGCAGAGGCAGAGAGAGGCAGAAAATAGAGGCAGAGGCAGAGAGAGGCAGACTATAGAGGCAGAGGCTGAGAGAAGCAGATGCTAGAGATAGAGAAGCATAAGAAAGAGTCAGAGAGGTAGCAGGATAGAGATAAAGACAGAGAAAGGTAGTTGATAGAGATAGTGGCAGAGAGCTGGCAGAGAGATATAGCAGGTAGAGGCAGAGAGAAGTAGTCGATAGAGGCAGTAGAGAGATGCAGCATATAGAGATAGAGGCATAGAGAGGTAGCAGATAGAAGTAGAGACAGAGAGATGTAGCAGATAGAAGTAGAGACAGAGAGATGTAGCAGATAGAATTAGAGGCAGAGCGAGGTAGCAGATAGAGGTAGTGGCAGAGAGAGGTAGTTGATAGAGGTAGAGGCAGAGAGAGGTAGCAGATAGAAGTAGAGACAGAGAGATGTTGCAGATAGAATTAGAGGCAGAGAGAGATAGCAGATATAAGTAGAGGCAGAGAGAGGTAGCAGATAGATGTAGTGGCAGAGAGAGGTAGTTGATAGAGGTAGAGGCAGAGAGAGGTAGCAGATAGAATTAGAGGCAGAGAGATCTATGTCTCTAATCTCCATGTCTCTACCTCTATCCATCTCCTTCTCGCTATGTCTCTAATCTCCCTTCTCTACCTCTATCCATCTGCCTTCTATGTCTCTAATCTCCCCTGTCTCTACCTCGATCCATCTGCCTTTCTATATCTCTAATCTCCTTTCTCTACCCTATCCAATCTGCCTTTCTATGTCTCTAAACTCCCTGTCTCGACCTCTTCCATCTCCTTCTATGTCTCTAATTCTCCCGTGTCTCGACCTCTATCCATTCTGCCTTTCTATTGTCTCTAACTCCCTGTCTCTCATTCTGACTATCCATCTGCTCTATCTATGTCTCTAATCTCCCTGTCTCTACTCTATCCATCTGCCTTTCTATGTCTCTAACTCCATGTTCTCTACCTCTATCCATCTGCCTTTCTATATTCTCTAATCTTCCCGATCTACCTCTGATCCATCTGTCTTTTCTTATGTCTCCAATCTCCCTGTCCCCTCTACCTCTATCCATCGTCCTTTTCTATGGCTCTAAATCGCTTGTATCTACCTCTATCCATCTGCCTTTCTATTGCTTCCAACTCTCTGTCTACCCTCTATCCATCTGCCTTGGCTATGGCCTCAATCCCGCGCTGTTATCTACCTCTAGCCATCTGCCCTTTCTATGTCTCGTAATCTCTTGTCTCTACCTCTATCCATCTGCCTGGTTTATGGCTCTAACCTCTCTGAATCGTACCTCTATTCCCATCTGCCTTTCTATGGGCTATAATCTCTGTGTCTCTACCTCTCCTATCCCATCTGCCTTTCTATGGCTCTAATCCCTACTGAATCTACCTCTACCCATCTGCCTTTCTATGCGCTATATTCTCTGTGTCTTCTACCTCTATCCATGCTGCCTTTTCTATGGCTCTAATCCCTCTGTATCTACCTCTATCCATCTGCCTTTCTATGCTATATTCTCTGTGTCTCTACCTTCTATCCATCTTGCCTTCTATGTGCTCTAATCCCTCTTTTATCCTACCCTCTATCATACTGCCTTTCTATGTCTCTATCTCTCTGTCTCCTACCTCTATTATTTGCCTTTCTGATGTTCTCTAATCTCTCTGTCTCTACCTTCTACTCCATCTGCCTTCTATGGCCTATATAATCTCTGTGGTCTATACCCTCTATCCATCTGTCTTTCTATGGTCTATATTCTCTCTGTCTCTACCTCTATCTATCTGCCTTTCTATGGCTCTATCCCTCTGTATCTACCTCTATCCATCTGCCTTTCTATGTCTCTAATCTCTCTGTCTGTACCTCTATCCATCTGCCTTTCACGTCCTAATCTCTCTGTCTCTACCTCTATCCATCTGCCTTATATGTCTCTAATCCCCTCGATTCTACCTTCTATCCATCTGCCTTCTATGTCTTCTAATTCTTCTTGGTCTCTACCTCTATCCATCTGCCTTTCTAATTGTCTCTAATCTCTCTGTCTCTACCTCTATCCATCTGCCTTTATATGTCTCTTAATCTCTCTGTCTCTAACCTCTATCCATTCTGCCTTTCTATGGCTCTAATTCTCTGTCTCTACCTCTATCCATCTGCCTCTTCTATGTCTCTAATCTCTCTGGTTGTCTACCTTTGATTAATCTCCTTTCTATGGCTCCATTTCATTCCTCTGTCTTCCCCTATTGCCACTCTATCAGCACCCTCTCTCTGTTCGTTCTTCAAGTCTCTGTTCCTTTGCCAATCTCTGTTCTCCTATAATATATTAGAGATGCCACTAAATTATAAAAAATCAATATGCCATCCTTTTTTTTACGTTTGTGTATCCGAGAACTAAACCCCAAAATACTGGCGCTTCAAAGGCTGAGCTACCAGATGACCTTCTGCGCCTCTATCTACTGCCCTTCTGCCACTACCTCACTCTTAACTACCTCTCTCTCCTCTCTATTTTCTCCCTCTGCCTCTATCCACTACCTCTCTCTGACTATCACTACCTCTCTTCTGCCACTAATACTTCTCTCTGCCTCTCTCTACTTTCTTTCTTTCTTCCTTGCTTCTACTCTATCAACTACCTCTCTCTGCCCTACTAACAAACTCTCTCACTTTCACTCTCTGCCTCGATCACTACCTCGCTCTATGCCACTACCCTCTCTGCCTCTCCTCTTACGTCTCTCTCTGCCTCTTATTCACTACCTCTCCTCTGCCACTATCAACCCCTCTCTCTGTTCATACTCCTCTCTGCCTCTCTCTATTTCTCTGCCTCTGCCTCACCTCATCTACTTACCTCTATCTGCCTCTCTCTACTTACTCTCTCTGCCCTCCTATCACTCTCCTGCTCTGCACTACCTCTCGCTGGCCTCTCTCTACTTTCACCTCCTGGCCTTACTTCTATCTGTTACCTCGCTCTGTCTCTACTTCTATCTGCCTACCTCTTCTCTGTGTCTCTTACTTCTATAAAACTACCTCTCTCTGCTCTACTTCTCTATAAAACTACCTCTCTCTGCCTCTACTTCTATAAACTACCTCTCTCTGCCCTCTACTTCTATAAACTACCTCTCCTGTTCTGCTACTTCTATAAACTACCTCTCTCTGCCTCTACTTCTATCTCTACTTCTCAATGCCTCTACTTCTTATTAAACTACCTCTCATCTGCTCTACTTCTTATCGCTACCCTCTCTCTGCCTCTACTTCTTATCTGCGTACCTCTCTCTGCCTCTACTTCTATAAACTACCTCTCCTCTGCCTCTTACTTCTATATAAACTAGCCTCTCGCAGCGCTACTTCTATATAAACTACCTCTCCTCTCCTCTACTTCCCTATAACCTACCTCTCTCTGCCTCCTACCTTCTACTCTGCCTACCCTCTCCCTCTGCACTCTACTTCTATAAACTACCTACTCTCTGCCCTCTACTTCTGATAAACTACCTCTCTCTTGTCCTTTACTGTCTATAAACTACCCGCTCCTGCCCTCTACTTCCTATAAACTACCTCCTCTCTGCCTCACTTCTATCTGCCACCGGCTCTCTGCCTCTACTCTATAAACTACCTCCGTCTCTGCCTTACTTTCTATAAACTACCTCTCCTCGCCTCTACTTCATATAAACTACCTCTCTCTCCTCTAACTTTTATAAACGAAACCTCTCTCTGTCTCTACTTCTATAAAACTACCTCTCTCTGTTCTCTAACTTCTATAAACTACCTCTCTCTGTTTCTACTTCTATCTGCTACCTCTATCTAGCCTCTACTTCTATAAACTACCTCTCTTCCTGCCTCTACTTCTATAAACTACCTCTCCTGCCTCTACTTCTATAACTACCTCCTCTCTGTTCACTTCTATAAACTACCTCTCTCTGCCTCTACACTCTATCTGCCTACCTCTCAATGCCTCTACTTCCAATAAACTACCTATCTCTGGCCTCTACTTCTATCTCTACCCTCTCTCGCCTCTACTTATATCTGCTACCCTCTCTCTGCCTCTACCTCTATCTGCTACCTCTCCTCTGCCTCTTACTTATATCTGCTACCTCTCTCTGCCTCTACCTCTTATCAACCTACCTCTCTCTTGCTCTACTTCTATCTGCACTTCTCTCTGCCTCTACTTCATCTGCCTACTCTCTCCTCTCTAATTCTATCTGCTACCTCTCTCTGCCTAATACCTCTATCTGCTACCTCTCTCTGCCCTCTATCTCTATCTGCTACCTCTCTGCCTCTACTTATATCTGCTACCTCTCTCCCTCATCTCTATCAACTACCTCTCTCTGCCACTACCTCTATCTGCTAACTCTCTCTGCCTCTACCTCTCTCTACTTTCACTCTCTGCCTCTACTTCATCTGCACCTTTCCTCTGCCTCTACTTAATCTGCACCTCTCTCTGCCTCTACCTCTATCAATACCTCTCTCTGCCACTACCTCTATCTGCTACCTCTCTCTGCTCTACCTCTATCTGCTACCTCTCTCTGCTCTACCCTCTATCTGCTACCTCTCTCTGCCTCTACTTATATCTGCTCTCTCTCTGCCTCTAATTCTATCTGCTACCTCTCTCTGCCTCTACCTCTATCAACTACCTCTCTCTGCCACTACATCTATCTGCTACCTCTCTCTGCCTCTACTTATATCTGCTACCTCTCTCTGCCTCTAATTCTATCTGCTACATCTCTCTGCTCTCTTACTTCTATCTGCTACCTCTCTCCTGCCTCTACCTCTATCAACCTCTCTCTCGCCACTACCTCATCTGCTACCTCGCTCTGCCTCTACCTCTCTCTACTTTCACTCTCTGCCTCTACTTCTATCTGCACCTTTCTCTGCCTCTACTTATATCTCTACCCTCTCTCTGCCTCTACTCTATCAACCTTCTCTCTCTGCCACTACCGTGCTATCTGCTACCTCTCTCTGCCTCTACCTCTAATTCTGCGGGAGGATACCTCTCTCTGCCTCTACTCTATCTGCTAAACCA
>NC_036858.1:71727147-71732029 GCF_002910315.2 Salvelinus sp. IW2-2015 | reverse complement strand
GAGAGAGAGAGAGAGAGAGAGAGAGAGAGAGAGAGAGAGAGAGAGAGAGAGAGAGAGAGAGAGAGAGAGAGAGAGAGAGAGAGCGAGAGCGAGAGCGAGAGCGAGAGAGAGAGAGGAGAAAGAGAGAGAGAGAGACTCCTCCCTTCAAAAATGATTCTTGCATTTTGACATCAGCAGGCAAGCAGGCACCATGGCTGTCTGGACCCGTCTATGCCACAATCAAACAGCTCCCACATTCCCTTCTATTCCTCCCTCAACTTCTTTCTTTTCTACGTCTCTCATACTCTACGTCTCTTCCCCCCATTAGCTCCGTATCCTTTCTTCAGCTCCTTCTCTCACTTTCATTAACCATTTATGTAACTCTGCACCTCTCTCCTTATCTTTCCCTTTCTCCTGTATCTCGATGTTTTCACTTTTCTCTACATTTCCCTCTATGTTTCATTCTTCATTTCCCTCTACATTTCCCTCTTAATGTCCCTCTACAATACCCTCCTCATTTCCCCCTCCTCTACATTATCTTCTTCCTTTCCCTCTTCATGTCCCTCTACATTTCATTCTTCTCTTCACTCTACATTATCTTCTTAATTTCTCTCTACATTACCCTCTTCATTTCACTCTTCATTTTCCTCTACATACCCTCTACATTTCACCCCTCATTTCCCTCTACATTACCCTCTACATTTCCCTCTTCATTTTCCTCAACATTACCCTCTACATTTAACTCTTCATTTCCCTCTACATTTCCCTCTACATGACCCTCTTCATTTCCCTCTTAATTTCCCTTACATATCCCTCTTCATTTTCCTCTACATTGCCCTCTATAATCCCCTCTTCATTTCCCTCTTCATTTCCCTCTTCATTTCACTCTACATTACCCTCTACATTTCCCTCTACATTTCACTCTTCATTTCCCTCTTCATTTCCCTCTACATTACCCTCTACATTTCCCTCTACATTTCACTCTTCATTTCCCTCTTCATTTCCCTCTACATTTCACTCTTCATTTCCCTCTTCATTTCCCATTACATTACCCTCTACATTTGATATTGTGAACAGAGAGTCCCATGGTGGCGGTGGGGTTATTGTATGGGCAGGCATAAGTTACGGACAACGAACCCGAGAAGAGGATTACTGGGTGTGCAAAAGAGCAGAAAAGTAAATAAATAAAAGCAGTATTGGGGGTGAGGTAGGTAAATTGGGTGGGTAGTTTACAGATGGACTATGTACAGCCTGCAGCGATCGGTTTAGCTGCTCGGATAGCAGATTTTTAAAGTTGTTGAGGGAGATAAAAGTCTCCAACTTCAGAAGATAGGGGTAGATGAGTGAAGGAGTGAAGGGGTAGAGGAGTGAAGGGGTAGAAAGGTGGAGGGGTAGAGGAGTGAAGGGGTAGAGGAGTGGAGGGGTAGAGGATTGGAGGGGTAGATGAGTGGGTAGAGGAGTGGAGTGGTAAGAGGAGTGGAGGTAGAGGAGTGGAGGGGTAGATGAGTGGAGGGGTGAGGAGTGGAGGGTAGAGGAGTGGAGGGGTAGCGTGGTGGAGGGGTAGAGGAGTGGAGGGGGTAGAAAGGTAAGGGGTAGAGGAGTGGAGGGGTAGATGAGTGAGAGGGGTAGAAAGGTGGAGGAGGTAGAGGAGTGGAGGGGTAGAAAAGGTGAAGGGGTAGAGGAGTGGAGGGGTAGAGGAGTGGAGGGGTAGATGAGTAGAGGAGTGGAGGGTAGAGAAGTGGAGGGGTAGATGAGTGGAGGGGTAGATGAGTGGAGAGGTAGATGAGTAGAGGAGTGGAGGGTAGAGGAGTGGAGGGGTAGAGGAGTGGAGGGGTAGATGAGTGGAGGGGTAGAAAGGTGGAGGGGTAGAGAAGTGGAGGGGTAGATGGGTGGAGGGGTAGAGGATTGGAGGGGAAGAGAATAAAGGGATGGACAGATGGAGGGGTAGAGGAGTGGAGGGCAAGGAGTAAAGGGATGGAAAGGTGGAGGGGTAGAGGGGTGGGAGGGTAGAGGGGAGGGGTAGAGGAGTAAAGGGATGCGACAGGTGGAGGGGTAGAGGATTGGAGGGGTAGAGAAGTGGAGGGTAGATGAGTGGAGGGGAGATGAGTGGAGGGGTAGAAAGGTGGAGGGGTAGAGGAATGGAGGGTAGAGGGTGGAGGGGTAGAGAGTAAGGGGATGGACAGGTGGAGGGGGTAGAGGGGTAAAGGAGTAAAGGGATGGACAGGTGGAGGGGTAGAGGGGTGGAGGTTAGAGGAGTGGAAGGCAGAGGAGTAAGGGAAGGACAGGTGGAGGGGTAGAGGGGTGGAGGGGTAGAGAGTTAAAGGGATGGAAAGGTGGAGGGTAGAGGGTAGAGTTAGAGGGTGGAGGAGTGGAGGGGTAGATGGGGTACAGGGTTGAGAGGGAGAGGGTGGAGAGTTAGAGGGGTGGAGGAGTGGAGGGGTAGATGGGGTTACAGGGTTGGAGAGGTAGAGGGGTAGAGGGGTAGAGGGTAGAGGGGTAGATGGGGTACAGGGTTGGAGAGGTAGAGGGTGGAGGAGTGGAGGGGTAGATGGGGGTACGGTTGGGAGAGTTAGAGGGTAGAGGGGTGGAGGGTAGAGGAGTAAGGGATGGAAAGGTGGAGGGTAGAGGGTAGAGGGGTAGAGGGGTAGAGGGTGGAGGGGTAGATGGTACAAGGGTTGGAGAGGTAGAGGGGTAGAGGGGTGGAGGGGGGTGGAGTATGTGGGGGTTAGAAGAGGAACTGACACAGCACATCACAGCCGTCACTCACATGGACCCCTAGAGCATGAAGCTGAGGCTTCTGGATGACACCAGAATAACCTCTGACTGACGGGAGAGAGAGCGTGAGGGATGGATGGAGGGAGGAGAGGAGAAAAGAGCGATTTCCCCTCCCGGAGTGATTTGTGAATTTTAACAATACATCAGCAGGACAGGAGGCATGCACCAGAGGAAGAGAGAGAGAGAGAGAGAGAGAGAGAGGAGAGAGAGGAGAGAGAGAGAGAGAGAGAGAGAGAGAGAGAGAGAGAGAGAGAGAGAGAGAGAGAGAGAAGAGAGAGAGAGGAGAGACGAGAGAGAGAGAAGAGAGAGAGAGAGAGAAGAGAGAGAGAGAGAGAGAGAGAGAGGAGAGAGAGAGAGAGAGAGAGAGAGAGAGAGAGAGAGAGAAGAGGAGAGCGAGAGCGAGACCGAGAGCGAGAGAGAGAGAGGAGAAAGAGAGAGAGAGAGACTCCTCCCTTCAAAAATGATTCTTGCATTTTTGACATCAGCAGGCAAGCAGGCACCATGGCTGTCTGGACCCGTTCTATTGCCACAACAATCAAACGCTCCCACATTCCCTTCTATCCTCCCTCACTTCTTTCTTTTCTACGTCTCTCATACTCTACGTCTTCTTCCTCCCCATTAGCTCCGTATCCTCTTTCTTCAGCTCCTTCTCTCACTTTCATTAACCATTATGTATCTTGCACCTCTCTCTCTTATCTTTCCCGTTTTCTCCTGTATCTCGATGTTTTCACTTTTCTCTTACATTTCCCCTCTATGTTTCATTCTTCATTTCCTCTACCATTTCCTCTTAATGTCCCTCTACAATACCTCCTCATTTCCCTCCTCTATCATTATCTTCTTTCCTTTCCCTCTCATGTCTATCTCATGCTCACCTACATTTCATTTCTTCTCTTCACTCTACATTATCTTCTTAATTTCTCTCTACATTACCCTCTTCATTTCACTCTTTTTCATCCTCTACATACCCTCTACATTTAACCCTCATCCTCTACATTACCCTCTACATTTCCCTCTTCATTTCTCCTCAACATTACCCTTACATTTAACCTCTCATTTCCCTCTCATTTCCTCTACATGACCCTCTTCATTTCCCTCTTAATTTCCCTTACATATCCCTCTTCATTTTCCTCAACATTGCCCTCTATAATCTCCCTCTTCATTTCCCTCTTCATTTCCCTCTTCATTTCACTCTACATTACCCTCTACATTTCCCTCTACATTTCACTCTTCATTTCCCTCTTCATTTCCCTCTACATTACCCTCTACATTCTCCTCTACATTTCACTCTTCATTTCCCTCTTCATTTCCCTCTACATTTCACTCTTCATTTCCCTCTTCATTTCCCATTACATTACCCTCTACATTTGATATTGTGAACAGAGAGTCCATGGTGGCGGTGGGGGGGTTATTGTATGGGCAGGCATAAGTTACGGACAACGAACACAGTTGAATTGTATTGATGGCAACTTGAATGCACAGCGATAGCGTGACAAGATCCTGAGGCCCTTGTCATTTTTTATTTTATTTTTTTATTTCACCTTTATTTAACCAGGTAGGCTAGTTGAGAACAAGTTCTCATTTGCAACTGCGACCTGGCCAAGATAAAGCATAGCAGCAGTGTGAACAGACAACACAGAGTTACACATGGAGTAAACAATAAACAAGTCATATAACATGGTAGAAAAAAAAGAGAATCTTATACAATGTGTGCAAACGGCATGAGGTAGGCAATAAATCGAATAATTACAATTTATCAGATTAACACTGGAGTGATAAATCATCAGATGATCATGTGCAAGAAGAGATACTGGTGTGCAAAAGAGCAGAAAAGTAAATAAATAAAGCAGTATGGGGGTGAGGTAGGTAAATTGGGTGGGTAGTTTACAGATGGACTATGTACAGCTGCAGCGATCGGTTAGCTGCTCGGATAGCAGATTTTAAAGTTGTTGAGGGAGATAAAAGTCTCCAACTTCAGAGATTTTTGCAATTCGTTCCAGTCGCAGGCAGCAGAGAACTGGAAGGAAAGGCGTCCAAATGAGGTTTTGGCTTTAGGGATGATCAGTGAGTTACACCTGCTGGAGCGCGTGCTGCGGGTGGGTGTAGCCATCGTGACCAGTGAACTGAGATA
>NC_036858.1:71698870-71726133 GCF_002910315.2 Salvelinus sp. IW2-2015 | reverse complement strand
AGGACCAACACGAACACAGTTGAATTGTATTGATGGAACATTGAATGCACAGCGATAGCGTGACAAGATCCTGAGGCCCCTTGTCATTTTTTTATTTTATTTTTTTATTTCACCTTTATTTAACCAGGTAGGCTAGTTGAGAAAAGTTCTCATTTGCAAACTGCGACTGGCCGATAAAGCATAGCAGTGTAAGACAACACAGAGTTACACTGGAGTAAACAATAAACAAGTCAATAACATGGTAGAAAAAAAAAGAGAATCTATATACAATGTGTGCAAAACGGCATGAGGTAGGCAATAATCGAATAATTACAATTTATCAGATTAACACTGGAGTGATAATATCAGATGTGATCATGTGCAAGAAGAGATACTGGTGTGCAAAAGAGCAGAAAAGTAAATAAATAAAAGCAGTATGGGGGGTGAGGTAGGTAAATGGGTGGGTAGTTTACAGATGGACTATGTACAGCTGCAGCGATCGGTTAGCTGCTCGGATAGCAGATTTTTAAAGTTGTTGAGGGATAAAAGTCTCCAACTTCAGAATGATTGGGGTAATGAGTAGAGGAGTGAGGGGGTAGAGGAGTGGAAGGGGTGAAAGGTGGAGGGGTAGAGGAGTGAAGGGGTAGAGGAGTGGAGGGGTAGAGGATTGGAGGGGTAGATGAGTGGGGTAGAGGGTGGAGTGGTAGGGAGTGGAGGGGTAGAGGAGTGGAGGGGTAGATGAGTGGAGGGGTGAGGAGGAGTGGAGGGGTAGAGGGAGTGGGAGGGGTAAGCTGTGGTGGAGGGGTAGAGGAGTGGAGGGGTAGAAAGGTAAAGGGGTAGAGGAGTGGAGGGGTAGTGATGGGGGGTAGAAAGGTGGAAGGGGTAGAGGGAGTGGAGGGGTAGATGAAAGGTGAAGGGGTAGAGGAGTGGAGGGGTAGAGGAGTGGAGGGGTGAGATGATGTAGAGGAGTGGAGGGTAAGAGTGGAGGGGTAGATGAGTGGAGGGGTAGATGAGTGGAGAGGTAGATGAAAGTAGAGAGTGGAGGGGTAGAGGAGTGGAGGGGTGAGAGTGGAGGAGGGGTAGATGAGTGGAGGGGTAGAAAGGTGGAGGGGTAGAGAGAGCTGGAGGGGTAGTGGGGTGGAGGGGTAGAGGATTGGAGGGGAAGAGGAATAAAGGAGATAAGGCGGCACTTTACCTAGCATAGCCTTGTAGATGACCTGGAGCCAGTGGGTCTGACGACGAACATGTAGCGAGGGCCAGCCGTCATGCCATTCATCCGCCGCCATCACCTCATGTTTCAGTATGGTAATGCACGGCCACATGACGCAAGGATCTGTACACAATTATTAGAATTTACGAACACAGTCGAGGACTCACCTTACTGTTGATAGTTACCAATAACTACCATAATAAAGGAAACATCAACATACAATATCTTAAAGGACATGTTGCATTACACTACATGGCCAAAAGTATGTGGACAACCATTAAAATTTGTGGATTCGGGTATTTCAGCCACACCTGTTGCTGACAAGTGTATAAAATCGACCAAACAGCCATCAATCTCCATAGACAAACATTGGCAGTAGAATGGCCCATATTGAAGAGCTTAGTGTATTTCAACGTGGCACTGTCGCAGGATGCCACTTTTCCAACAAGTCAGTTTGTCAAATCTCTACCCTACTAGAACTGCCCCAGTCAACTGTAAGTGCTGTTATTGAGAAGTGGAAATGTCTAGGAGCAACAACGGCTCAGCCACGAAGTAGTAGGCCACAACAGCTTACAGAACTGTAAAGTTTGGTGGAGGAGGAATAATGGTCTTGGGGCTGTTTTTTATGGTTCAGGCTTTTCATGATTCTTAACGCTAAAGCATACAATGACATTCTAGAAAATTCTGTGCTTCCAACTTTGTGGCAACAGTTTGGGGAAAGACCTTTCCTGGTTCAGCATGACAATGCCTCCGTGCACAAAGCGAGGACCATACAGAAATTGTTTGTGGAAGAACTTGGCTGGCCTGCACAGAGCCCTGACCTCAACTCCATCGACCTCCTTTAGGAAGAATTGGAATGCCAAATGCGAGCCAGGGCTTATCGCCCAACATCAGTGCCCAACTTCACTATTGCGCTCGTGGCTGAATGGAAGCAAGTCCCAGCAGCAATGTCCCAACATCTAGTGGAAAGCGTTCCCAGAAGAGTGGAGTCTATTATAGCAGCAACAGGGGGACCAACTCCATATTATTGCCCATAATTATGGAATGATATGTTGGATGAGCAGGTGTCCACATATGTTTGGCCATGTAGTGTACAAGACATCTATGTATGTGTTATGAATGACCAAATGGGTCTGACTTTATAATAAGTACAGTGTCATATGATACAAGGCATTTATGTATGTGTTATGAATGACCAAAGGTGTCTCACTTCAAACTAAGTATTACATCACACCACATAAAGTTTCAATAAATAGTATTTTAATGTTCTGCTGATTTATGAAGGTTCTCTCTCATGTATTTAAATGGGTTGATGGACCTGCAAACCTTGCGTTTGTGAGTGTGAGTGTGTGTGTGTGTGTGTGTGTGTGTGTGTGTGTGTGTGTGTGTGTGTGTGTGTGTGTGTGTGTGTGTGTGTGTGTCGTTGTGTGTGTGTGTGTGTGTGTGTGTGTGTGTGTGTGTGTGTGTGTGTGTGTGTGTGTGTGTCAGAACCAAGATGATTTGGAGTAGTCCAACCTGAGACTACTGCACCAGGTATTCCTCCTCTGTTCCCATCCTGGAGACCAGGCCTTGATTACAACCTGTTACAATGGTGCCAACATTTTGCGGGTTATCTTTCAGTGGGGGAGTGGGTGAATGTGTCAATCACCTGACTGGGCCCAGCATTAGCTGGGTAGCTACAGCCACCACTGTGAAACGTATGGCCACGGTCTGTGTCATGGTGAAACTTGCACTCCTGTAGATCTGAAATAATTGAATGCTGAAACATGCCAACCAACCAGAAAAGCAATGTGAATCCATTCAGGCATTCTTCAAAGCCAGGACAATCCTTGTCCTGCAAAGAAACATGGTTTTTATAGTTGGACATAATGGATGTGTAGTTTTATAGTTACGTGATGCGTACATTGAAAATTATTCGGCATTCATAATTTATTAGAAAACACTGTTTCCCTCATGAAGTGTCGCAATAAAGAAAGTATGACTAAAGAAAAATCCACCGCTGTCGAATGGATAATAATGTTGTTGATCATTAGAAAATGTCTCCTATATTTGATGTTTCCATTACAGATGTCACAATGAATCATTGTGACGTTGCTTTTATCGAAAAAACCTGGGTCAATACCGGAAACCTGCCTATTGAGAATGACAGATCATTCACATGTTGATGTGTATTTGGTCGCCCTAAAAGCAACAGACTCCTCTCATACACATACTCCATACGGCGGAAATGAACACTGTTCAATCAACTCAGATGTTTTATTTATTTTATTTGCGGGCTATGGATTTTCCATCAATTTCACTCTCTGACTCTGGTTAGTCTTAATGAAGTTAAAAGTCTGTCCCAAAGAACTCCAGTTATTAACAGTAACTCCAGGGAACCTTCAGTCTGTTGAAGGCTTAAGATAACTCCAGTAAAGTGAATTTAACCCTAAATGATTAACACAATTATTCCAACTCTCCTTGATTTTCTGTAAAGGCATAATCGTTGAATGTTTTTACACTACAGAAGAGCTGATATGAACTGCCCAATCCGCCGTTTATTTGTCTACCATTCTGCTCAGAACCTTTTCATGTCCCTCCATCTATTCTCTCCATTCCCATCCACACTCTTTCATCTGCATCCCTCCATGCCTCCATTCATTATCACTTTCCATTGGCTGTCATCATTTATTTATTCTCTGCTCAATAAGATTAATACTCAACTAGCAATGAGGAATTGGCCCAGAAGCGGCCCTCTTCCAGGGTGCAGTAACTGATTGAATCGGACCGGAATCGGGTGTCGGACTCGGCCCGGAATCGGCCCGGAATCAAAACAAATGACTGCCCAGAATCGGCTCAAGTACGTTTCCATCTACCGGAATTCAGCTGACTTTGCCGGCATTTTAACAGAATCTCCCCAGAAGCGGCCCAATGCAAATGTAAATAAATGTATACAAAATTACCCAATTTAGTAATTTTAAATATTACTATTATACAATTTATACATACAAATTATACCCATCCACAAAAAGTTTTTATTTGTCAGAGGAAACATGTTCATGCGCCTGGCCCGCCACAGGAGTTGTTACAGCGCAATGGGACAAGGACATTGTTGGTGTCGCACTGCTTTGCTTTGTTTTGGAAAGGTCGCAGTTGTAAAGGAGAACTTGTCCTCAACTAGCTTACCTGGTTAAATAAAGGTGAAATGAAATAAAATAAAAAAATATGCTCTGTAGGATATGCTCTGTAAGATATGATCTGTAAGATATGTTCTGTATGATATGCTCTATAAGATATGCTCTGTAATATACTGTATGTTCTGTAAAGATATGCTCTGCTGAGGATGATGTTCGGTAAGATATGCACTCTGTAATATATGCTCGTAGCTTCATGTTCTGTGATATTGTTCTGTAGATATGCTCTTTAACTATGTCTGTAAGTTAGTTCGTTATGCTTCTGTAAATATATGCTCTGTAAGATATGTTCTGTAAGATATGTTCTGCTATATATGCTCTGTAATGTATGCTCTGTAAAGATATGTTCTGTAAGATATGTTCTGTAATATATGCTCTGTAGGATATGTTCTGTAATATAATGCTCTGTAAGATATGCTCTGTAAATGTATGCTCTGTAAGATATGTTCTGTAAGATATGTTCTGTAATATATGCTTGTAATATATGAAAGTGGCTCTGTAAGATATGTTCTGTAAGATATGCTCTGTAAGATATGTTCTGTAAGATATGCATGGTAATATACTGTATGCTCTGCAAGATATGTTCTGTAAGATATGCTCTGTAATATACCATATGCCTTGTAATATATGCTCTGTAAGAGATCTTGTGCAGCTTTGATTCAAGAGATGTTGTCCTAGCAGTGTAACTCTGGGATGCTCTTCATTGTTTTGTTATGCCTCAGAGTAGGGCCAGAGGCTGTAGGTAGAGTTTACTGGACAGTAAAGATACGTTT
Organism: Salvelinus sp. IW2-2015; assembly: GCF_002910315.2. Lineage (NCBI taxonomy): Eukaryota > Metazoa > Chordata > Actinopteri > Salmoniformes > Salmonidae > Salvelinus > Salvelinus sp. IW2-2015. Next base: position 71,720,998 of record NC_036858.1, on the reverse strand, counting down.
CTGTACCCAGACAGGATATTTTGGTGTTAAATTGAAAATAAATGTTTAGGCAGTGTGTCCCAGTTGTGATCAGTAGTATATGTGAGTTCAAGCATGTACATGATTTGCATTGTGGTGTCAGTATCCTGAGATTAAACAATACAACCTTTTTTTTCACACATTAGGGGACAATAAACTGTTTTAACTAAGCAACAGCCAAAGCCATAGCAACAGCATTATAATTTTGGAGATGCATCTGCCTGCCTGTGTAGTATTTTCTCTTTAATTGTACCAGCCTGCAATTGAATGTGACAAACCATCTTGGAAAATAATGCTATTTCTATAGGACTATGAGTGACAATATAATCACTTTTGTACCCCACTGGCACAAAAATAACTTTCACAACTATTAACATCTCCTGTGTGTGTGTGTGTCAGTGTGAATTTGTGCATGTGTGTATGTGTTTGTAAATGCGTGCATGTACACAGAAAAGTAGCCAGTGTTAACAAGTGTTAATTTTGTCGGTGTTACATTTTTAGTGTTAAGAGGTGCTGATTTAGGAGTTGTTTTTACACCCTCTGTGCTAATATAACTCCCAGGTGAGAGTAACTGTACAGAGGTTGGGCGGTGACACTGAGCACTGTTTTCAAGTGCGCTCCCTCTCCGGCCTCTAGGTCAGCAGGCTGCTCGTTATGGTGCACACCTGTCACCATTGTTATGCGTATCTGCGCATAATGACACTCACCTTCCATCACCTCCTTGATTAACTGCCCTTTATATGTCACTCCCTTCAGTTTCTTCCCCAGTTGTCATTGCTTCTGTTCCATGTTGGTGAGCTGTTTCTTGTTTTGTTCATTTATTAAAAGTATTCACTCCCTGAACTTGATTGAGCTCATGGTTTTAACTTCCTTTTCATGTAATTGTCAATGGTGCAAGGGCAGCTGGAATTGCACAGCAGTGAAAAGTAGGTCATATGTTGATGTTTCAATACGTTTTTTAATAAGTTAGCTGGTGGCCTAACTTGTTATTTTGGTGTTGTAGCTAACTAACAATTTTTCAATCTCAACATCTTGTAACTTAGTGGTATGTCCAGACGTGATAGTTTTGTCCTCAGTCATTTAGATTAACATGTCTATGGTATGTGCTTGTTAATCACAGATCCGATGTGTTGTTCAAGCCAATATGGCTTGAAATGTATTGGCCAGTTTCTTTCCTTTAGATGTGATTGGTGGTGCTAACTGTAGATAGTTAGCTAGTTTGGTTGATTTTACTGGTATATTGCTTTGCCAAGCCCCAGAACCACAGACTTGTTACATCATTAGTGGCATTTGGATCAAATGGTTGATTCACTGCAGGGAAGACAAAAGTGTAGAGGATATAAGGGAGCATTTTAAATGATTGTACAGCTACAACATAAAATGTTTGCATACAAATCTTTACTTAAATATGACAGTGTGGAATTGCTTTTTGCAGGAGTGTAGTGTAACATGTTGGTGAGTGTCCAATACCAAAAATGCAAGAAGTTCATGAAGCTGCAGCCTGGGTTCTCTTATGGTGATTTCATCAATCAAGGTGAATATGAAGTGTTTGTATTTTCTTAATTGAACCCTTGGGCTTGATTTGAGTCAGACTCATTCTGTTGCCCCCTAGGTGGCTTGTCTCTGTATTCTGATTGGACTCTTTTTTGTAGTCCAAAATAGGTTTGGACTGCCCTCTGCAGCATAAATACAAATATTTTATTCCCAAACTGAGGTGAAGGAGGATGTCCTTCTGTACTTGATTGAGGCCAATCCAGACCTGTGCCTCACAATCAAATATCTTGAAGGTATCTTTCTACAGTCTCACAYAATGATATCAAATAACATTAATGTATAGATTGATTGCTTTGATCCATTGTTTGTGCTCAGACACATTATCTCACTAGTCAAGTGATTTAGACCTGAGATCTCCAAAAGACCGTCTTAAAAAGGCCAAGACAACCTTAGRAGATGAGGCCATTGACTCCGCAGCAGCAAAAGAGGTGTAATAACTGATATTTGATGTTGATAATCTCATTTCTGTGTTTGTTCTTCCTGGATATTTCCAAGAGCATAAACCAACCATAAATTGTTTAACTTATCTATTCCTAATAGATTGTCCAAGAAGCCCCGCCCTGTAGACCTGGTGGGTAATACATATTAGAAGCCCCGCCCTGTAGACCTGGTGGGTAATACATATTAGAAGCCCCGCCCTGTAGACTGTGGGTAATACATTTAGCAGCCCGCTGTAGACTGGTGGGTAATACATATTAGAAGGCCCGCCCGTAGACCTGGTGCGGTATAATATTAGAAGCCCCGCCTGTAGACCTGGTGGGTAATACATATTAGAAGGCCCGCCTGTAGAACCTGGGTGGGTAATACATATTAGAGTAAGAACAGAGCCGCCCTGTAGACCTGGTGGGGTAATACATATTAGAAGCCCGCCCTGTAGACCTGGTGGGTAATACATATTCAGTGCCAGTCAACCAGAACAAGAAGCCCCGCCCTGTAGACCTGGTGGGTAATCCATATTAGAAGCCCGCCCTGTAAGACTGGTGGGTAATACATATTAGTGCCGTAACCGAACAAGAAGCCCCGCCCTGTAGACCTGGTGGGTAACATATAGAAGCCCCGCCCTGTAGACCTGGTGGGTAATACATATTAGAAAGCCCCGCCCTGTAGACCTGGTGGGTAATCCATATTAGAGCCCCGCCCTGTAGAACCTGGTGGTTTATACATATTGTCAGTCAACAGAACAAGAAGCCGCCTGTAGACCTGGTGGGTAATACATATTAGAAGCCCCGCCCTGTAGACCTGGTGGTAATACTTATTAGAAGCCCCGCCCTGTAGACCTGGTGGGTAATACATATTAGAAGCCGCCCTGTAGACCTGGTGGGTAATACATATTAGAAGCCCCGCCCTGTAGACCTGGTGGGTAATACATATTAGAAGCCCGCCTGTAGACCTGGTGGGTAATACATATTAGAAGCCCCGCCTGTAGACTGGTGGGTATACATATTAGAAGCCCCGCCCTGTAGACTTGGTGGGTAATACATATTAGAAGCCCCGCCCTGTAGACCTGGTGGGTAATACATATTAGAAGCCCCGCCCTGTAACCTGGTGGGTAATACATATTAGAAGCCGCCGCCTGTAGAACCTGGTGGGTTAATACATATTAGAAGCCCGCCCTGTAGACCTGGTGGGTAATCATATTAAGCCGCCCTGTCAGACCTGGTGGTATAATATTAGAAGCGCCGCCTGTAGACCTGGTGGGTAATACATATTAGAAGCCCCGCCCTGTAGACCTGGTGGGTAATACATATTAGAAGCCCCGCCCTGTAGACCTGGTGGGTAATACATATTAGTGCCAGTCAACCAGAACAAGAAGATGAAGCAGGTGTTCCAGTATCACCAGGAGCTAGTTTAAAGTCCAGACAGAAGCACAGATGTCCTCAGTCTTTCCCAGGTTTCAGGACATCAAAATGATTGGTGAATGATGTAGGGTTCTTGGAATCAGGACTGCAGACTATTTGTCTGAACACGATTTTTTTTGTCTTGAAGTTGCTTTGATCTGCTTTCTTTTAGGTGAAACGGGACTTTTTGCATGTTCAATGACACATCCTCTTAGCTCAGTGGGACACTGTATTGAGGCCTGAAGTCATCAAACTGGCAAAATCCCTGACTATGACCACCGATTTCACCTCCTGAAGGATGAAGAAAGTGACAGGGAAGCTACATTAAGTGGATTCTCTCGTGGGTATTGCAATGGTTCAATCTCATCGATACTGTTTTGGGGTGTTTGCCTTTTCTTGCCCTCAGACTAGGACAATAASGTGTCCTCCCTGCTGCGTTATCTCCCACCAGCAGGAGGGAAGAGGACTAAGATCAGTGCCAGTAATGCTGTGGGCAGATAAATGCATTTAAGGTAAGATACAGAAATTGTGTAATGTATTTTGTTTTTGCCTTAGTGATCCTTTGTGTGTTGCAGTCATGCAGCAGCATTGAAGATCATCTTGATGGGAGGCATGGTCGGTCAGCCATACCTCCTTGCCRTCAGAAGACAGAGCAAGATTGACAACTACTACATCGTGGTGGATGAGGCGTGCTCCCTACCAGGTAACTATTTCAATTTTTATTTCACCTTTATTTAACCARGCAGGCCAGTTGAGAACAAATTGTCATTAACAACTGCGACCTGGCCAAGAGAAAGCAAAGCAGTGAGACCAAAAACAAGTTACAGGATAAACAAACCTCCTACAGTCAATAACACAACGCAGGTCTATATACAGTTTGAAAATGTTAGTGAGGTAAGGCAATAGGCCATAGTGGTGAAATAATTACAATTTAGCAATAACACTGGAGTGATGTGCAAGTAGAGATACTGGGGGGCAAAATATGGGGATGAGGTAGTTGGGTGGGCTATTTACAGATGCAGTGAATGGTAAGCTGCTTTGACAGCTGGTGCTTAGTGAGGGAGATATGACTTACTTTTGCAATTCATTCCAGTCATTGGCAACAGAACTGGAAGGAAATGCGGCCGAAGAGGAGTTGGCTTTGGGGGTGACCAGTGAAATACTGTATAACTGCTGGTGCGCGTGCTATGGGTGGGTGTTGCTATGGTGACCAGTGAGCTGAGATAAGGTAGGGCTTTACCTAGCAAAGACTTATAGATGACCTGGAGCCAGTGRGTTTGGCAACGAGTATGAAGCGAGGGCCAGCCAACGAGAGCATACAGGTCGCAGTGGTGGGTAGTATATAGGGCTTTGGTGACAAAACGGCTGGCACTGTGATAGACTACATCCAATTTGATGAGTAGAGTGTTGRARGCTATTTTGWAAATGACATGGCAAAAGTCRAGGATCGGTAGGATAGTCAGTTTTACAAAAGTATGTTTGGCGGCATGAGTGAAGGAGGCAGTGTTGTGAAATAGGAAGCTGACTCTAGATTACATTTTGGATTGGAGATGCTTAATGTGAGTCTGGAAGGAGAGTTTAGTCTAACCAGACACCTAGAATATGTGGACAAATACCTAAGTCAGAACCGTCCAGAGTAGTGATGCTAGTCGGGCAGGTGCGGGAAGCRATCGRTTGACGAGCATTCATTTAGTTTTACTAGCATATAGAGCAGTTGGAGGCCACAGGAGTGTTGTATGGCATTGAAGCTCATCTGGAGGTGTTAACACTGTTCAAAGGGCCAGAAGTATACAGAATGGTGTCTGTGTTGAGGTGGATCAGAGACTCACCAGCAGCAAGAGCGACATCGTTGATATAKATACAGAAGAGTCGGCCCGAGAATTGAACCCTGTGGCACCCCCATAGACTGCCAGAGGTCGGGATAACAGGCTTTCCGATTTGACACACTGAAATCTATCAGAAGTAGTTGGTGAACCAGTCGAGTTAGTCATTTGAGAAGCCAAGGCTATTGAGTCTGCTAAGAATGCGRTGATTGACAGAGTCAAACGCYTTGGCCAGGTCGACGAATACGGCTGGAAAGTACTGTCTTTAATCTGTGTTATGATATAGTTTAGGACCTTGAGCGTGGCTGAGGTAAGYCCATGACCAGCTCGGAAACCAGATTGCATAGCAGAGARRGTACGGTGGGATTTGAAATGGTCGGTTATCTGTTAMCTTGGCTTTCAGAGACTTTAAAATGGCAGGGCAGGATGGTTATAGGTCTATAACAGTTTGGGTCGAGTGTCTCCCCCTTTGAAGAGGGGGATGACTGTGGCAGCTTTCAATCTTTAGGGTTTTAAGCCGATATGAAAGAGGTTGAACAGGATAATAGGGGTTGCAACAATTGCGGCAGATCATTTTCAAGAGGGTCCAGATTGTCTAGCCCAGCTGATTTGTATTGGTCCAGATTTTGTGGGTCTTTCAGAACATCAGCTGTCTGGATTTGTGTGTGGGGGTCGGGCAGGTTGCTGCAGGGGGGAACAAAGCTGTTGGCCGGGGTAGGGGTASCCAGGTGGAAAKCATGGCCAGTTGTAAAATGCTTATTTAAATTCTCAATTATCGTGGCTTTATTGTTGCTTTAYTRTTGTGACTGTGTTTCCTAGCCTCAGTGCAGTGGGCAGCTGGGAGGAGGTGCTATATTTCTCCATGGACTTTAGTGTCCCAAAACCTTTTGGAGTTAGAGCTACAGGATGCAAATTTCTGTTTGAGAAAGCTAGCCTTTCCTATCTGACTGTGTATATTGGTTCCTAACATCCATGAAAAGTTGCACATCGCGGGGGCTATTYGATGCTAATGCAGTACGCCACAGGATGCTTTTGTGCTGGTTAAGGGCAGTCAAGTCTGGGGGGGAACCAAGGRCTATATCTGTTCCTKGTTYTTAATTTTTTGAATGGGGCATGCTTATTTAAGATGGTGAGGAAGGCACTTTTGAAGAATAACYAGGCATCCTCTACTGACAGGAAGAGGTCAATATCCTTCCAGGATACCTGGGCCAGGTCAATTAGAAAGGCCTGCACGCTGAAGTGTTTTAGGGAGCTTTTGACTGTGATGAGGGRTGGTTGTTTTATCGCAAACCCATTATGGACTTAGGCAATGAGGCAGTGATTGCTGAGATCCTGGTTGAAGACAGCAGAGGTGTATTTAGATGCCAGGTTGGTCAGAATGATATCTGAGGGTGCCTGTGTTTAGAGATTGAGGGTTGTACCTGGTAGGTTCCTTGATAATTTGTGAGATTGAGGGTATCTAGCTTAGATTGTAGGATGGCCGGTGTGTTAAGCATATCCCAGTTTAGATCRCTTAACAGTATGACCTATGAAGAYAAATGGGGGGCTATTAATTCACATATGGTGTCCAGGGCACAGCTRGGGGCTGAGGGGGGTCTATAACAAGCGGCAACAGTGAGACTTATTTCGGGAAAGGTGTTTTTTGGTGGGGGTTTTTAAAGTAGAAGCTCGAACTGTTTTGGAACAAACCTGGATAGCATTACAGAACCCTGCAGGTTATCACTGCAGTAGATTGTGACTCCGCCCCCTTTGACAGTTCTATCTTGACAGAAAATGTTGTATTTGGAGATAGTAATTTCTGAATTTTTCGTGGCCTTCCTAAGGAGTTAGAYACGGCTAGGACATCAGGGTTGGTGGAGTGTGCTAAAGCAGTGAATAAAACAAACTTATGGAGGAGGCTTCTGATAACATTCATGAAACCAAGGCTTTTACGGTTACAGAAGTCAACAAATGAGGGCGCCTGGGGAATAGGTGTGGTACTGGGGTCTACAGGTCCTGGGTTAACCCATACATCACCAGAGGAACAGGAGTAGGATAAGTTTACGGATAAAGGYTATAAGAACTGGTCATCTAGCGCCTTCGGAGCAGAGAGTAAAAATAGCAGATTTCTGGGCATGGAGGCATAATGTACAGACAAGGGTATGKTAGGATGTGAGTACAGTGGAGGTAAATCTAAGCATTGAGTGACTATGCGAGAGGTTTAGTCTCTAGAGGCACCAGTTAAGCCAGGTGAGGTCACTGCTTGTGTGTGGGGGGTGGGGCAAAAGAGGTATCTAAGGCATGTTGAGCAGGACTGATGGCTCCACAGTAAAATAAAACAATAAGAACTAGCTAAGACGGCAGTAGACAAGGCATATTGAGATTAGRGGCATAAAGCAATGGTGATAAATGTGCAGAGCAGGTCAGTTGGGTACATACAGGGGCTGACCATCAAAATGAGGCTGACCATCAAAATGGGGCTGACCATCAAAATGAGGTACTGTGTTATTGAAACAGTCCAGGGGGCATCAGCTGTGTAGCCGACTGATCRTGGGGGGCCAATGAGCAGCAATAGGTCAGTCAGGGAGCTGTTAAGTAGTCACTGCATGCTAGGCGMGCGGGAGATACRGCGTTCAGAAAGCTAGCGGGCCGGGGCARGCAGTTGGGTCTTCGGTGACATCGCAACTGAAAAGCCTGTTGAGTCCACATCGGGCGACTAGGTCAGCAGACCAGTCGTGATGGATCGGCTGGGCTGCGTGTTGAGGATAAAGGGTCCAGGCCAATTGGCAAAGGAAGTATTATAGCCCTAGAATTAGCTGRTATATTATGTGCCTAGCTCGAGGCTAGCTCAAYGCCTCTGTCTCCCTGGTGGGACAGAGGCGTTAGCTAACAGTAGCCACTCTGTAGCAGCTAGCTGCGATGATCCGAAGTAATGAGCCAGAGCGGTCGGAATCCGGTGATGTGGTAGAGAAGCAGCCCAATATGCTCTGGGTTGATATTGCGCTGCGCAGACTGGCAGGTATTGTCTGAGCTGAAGGTGAAGACCGCTAGCCATGGCTAACAAAGACTAGTAGCTAGTTAGCTGGGTAGCTCCTGAAGCAGGTTCCGGTTACAAGGAATAAACATATCAGAGCCGTACCACATTGGGTGAGGCGGGTTGCAGGGAAGTATATTTAGTTCATAGATGGTGAGATTAAAATGTGTATACGGGAATAAAGGGCTGTTTACACGGGATAAGACAAATACAACACATCCGACTGCTACGCCATCTTGGAAACGGAATGGTCTGTGCTTTTTATGAACTTTTCAAGTCCCCTGTCTTTAACCTAACATATGATGATGCTCTTGTCAACTTCTACACATTTGTGCAGATGACCATATTCCACATTGCTGTGGGCAAAACAAGAGTTGTGGACAACTAGATACATGTATGTTACTGTACTTTTGTTGTCAAGCGTTGCACAGAAAMAGCCAGTCACTATCTCRTTCGAGAATTGAGCATAGCYTCTATCCCTCCAAGTTTTGGTTGGTCTGTGCTCAAGAGGGTTGTAAATGGAAGTTTCCGCATACTCAGGTTTCAGAACRTTTGAATTGTATTCAGAAGGATATTGGTCAAGTAGTTGATGCATTAAGCTTAGAARGGCCCTCATGTTGCTGATACTCCTGTCCAGTCAGAAGCTCCACGAATGGGTGGGAACATTGGTGTCCCACATGATAACACTCGAAGTGATTGTTTTGAGACGAATGGACAGACTTKCTTAAGATGTGTGCCTCAATCATTGCCAAGTTGCAAATAGTGTTGGTAACAGTAGTGTGATTTAGATGAGGGTTTACTACTGGGCTGCACTCCCRAATTAAACAAGTTGTTCAGTCAGTTATGCCTATGTATAACTCCTCTACATCTGCTGTAAAGGATAGTTTTGAGCACTTTGAAAACCCATTTGCCAGTTTAACACAAAGGACCAAGTACCTCAACCAAACATGGCGTTATGGAGCCAGTAGAAAGTGTTTGGAGTTAGATATGATAGCAGAGTAAATAAACAGGCATGTATGATCAAGTCCCAGTGAGACTTTTGTATATTTTCCTATACTGGAAACATTGATGTTCATATCTTGCAATTCTGAAATCTAAGTTATTGGGACATTCACCTCGGGATACATCTGTGGAAGACACTTATGGAGATTTTTATGATGGAAGACACTTATGGAGATTTTTGTGATGGAAGACACTTATGGAGATTTTTATGATGGAAGACACTTATGGAGATTTTTGTGATGGAAGACACTTATGGAGATTTTTGTGATGGAAGTTTAAGACTCATCCCTTGTCGTCAAACCATATAAATACTTTACAGATCCAATTGTACTATGATGACTTTGAAACTGCCAAATCCGCTTGGATCAAAGTGTGGTGTTAACAAAATACAGTAGGCGCAATTTCTTTCTCAGGAATCTGCCACCCAAGTTTAACTCTGCTGTGATGAATATTAATATAGTGTAATTATTTCATTTTCAAAAGATAAAGATGTTTTTGTCATTCTAGAGCCCTTGGTTAATGATAAACTGGAGCGTGACTGTGTACTTTTGTCTTTTTCAAGTGATAGAGCCATAAACTCTATCTGCCAAATAACTGGAGACAATTCGGGGATGCATGCAGTCCTTGGATTCAGAGTCCTTCAGTGTTTATTACTTTTGCAGGATCTGTTTGATAAAACCTAATGCTCAGACTGTTTACAAAGACGATGACCCTGAGATTGTCTTGCATGGTAAAGACGCATTTGAATCAGTTGAAATCAGACCCACAGCTCCCATTTGTGTATCGTGTAAAAAACAATTCTCAACTAAACAGTTKGCAGCACTTCCATGTTTGTAGTAAATTTTCTGTGGACATAATGCATGGCATTCTTGAAGGGGTGGCGCAGAGCTAAACATTTTYGAGTTTCATTTTGAAACGTGGACTTCTCTCTCGTTTGACTATGGGTACTTGGAGCRCAAAAAAACTGTCCAAGTAAAGTCAACCTAGAGAACAGTGGAAATGGCATAGCACTTAATTCTATTCAAACTGTCTTGCGAGAAACATTCCCTTGATTTTGGGTGATGTTGTTCCACCAGGAAATGAGAACTGGAATTTGTTGCTCATATTACTGTAAACCATWGTTTTCTTTTACTGTAAATATTTACTGTAAATAATTATTGCATTTGAACATTACACACTTTTCAAACAGTTATACTCCTATACATTACCCAGCATGCGTAAGACAAATCGGTCCATTAGTACATATGTGGCGCATGAGGTTTGAGACAAAGCACACTCTTTAATAACACCCTCAATTGCAAGAACATTACTAAGTCCCTTGCAAAAAAAAACACCAATTTGCTATAGGCCATCACTGGGAGACATCACCACTGCGRCATGCTGAGTATGGACCGAGGAAAGCATTTCCTTGAGTGATTTTACTGGTGGTGAGGAGTTAGTTGGCAGTGTCACTTCAGGTCACTATGCAGAAAGCCACTTACTCTAGCAGCTGGAACCTCTTAGCGCTAGGGGTCAGAATTATTATTTTTTTCTTCAAATAACGTACCCAACATAAACGGAAATTTTCTCTGGCCCAGATCGTAGAATAGGCATATAATTTACAGATTAGGATAGAAAACACTCCAAAGTTTCCAAAACTGTCAAAATATTGTCAGTGAGAATAAGAATACTTATTCTGCAAGCGAAATCCTGAGAAAATCTAACCCGGAAGTGGGTTGATACCTCCAATTAAAGGGGTATCAACCAGATTCCAATGGCTTCCTCAGGCTGTGACCAGGCTTTAGACATAGTTTCAGGCTTTTATTTTGAAAAATGAGCGAGATGTTTCAAAAGAGGTCAGGTGTCCTCCGAATATTTCCTGCGCGCGAGAGAGGGGCACCCCATTTTCATTTTGTCTCTTAATGAATAKGTTATGCTCCGGTTGAAATATTATCGATTATGTTTGTTAAAGACAACCTGAGGTTTGATTATAAAAAACATTTTAAATGTTTCTACGACCATTTCGGATACTTTTTGGGATTTGTCGAACGGAACACGGCTTTTGATTTTTCATCATAACGCGCAACCCAAATGGTGTTTTTTTGTGATAAAAGTAATATTTATCGAACAAAAATAAGATTTGTTGTGTAACTGGGAGTCTCGTGAGTGGAAACGTCCGAAGATTATCTAAGGTAAGCGATTAATTTGATTGCTTTTCACACTTTCGTGACCATGCTAATTTGGGGCTAGCTGATGTAGCATTGAAAGCTACACTCACAAAAGCTTGGATTTCTTTCGCTGCAAAATATATTTTCAAAATCTGACACCATAGGTGGATTAACAACAAGCTAAGCTGTGTTTTGGTATATTTCACTTGTGATTGCATGATTATAAATATTTTTAGGAATATTTTTGAATTTGGCGCCCTGCAATTCAGCGGTTGTTTAGGAAAGCGAACCCGTATTCGGTATCCGTAGATCAGAGAAGTTAAGATGGATGTCACAGAGAGGGACTGTTAGTTTGCAGTGACATGGAGCATGAAATGCCAGTCTTTTGTAAAATAACTAAGAGCACTGTGGTTGACAATATTGTAACCCTGTTGCACACTGATGATTTCAGTGACCAGTACCATGCATTCACTGTTTGATGGTGTTGATGACAAAGTTGTCAAAGTTGATCTGAAATTCTACAAGCCTTTTGTCTTTCAAAGTTACTATGGTGCTGATGAGAGCCTTTGTTTGACGTAATTGAGTAATCAGATTTCGGTAACTTAAGAAAAGTGCATACTTAGTCTTGGGACTTCCACTTGTGTTAAATAGCAACTCTTCAAATACTCTTGTTCTCATAGTACATGTACTGATGCGCCTGTGATGCATCGTTTCCATTGTGATGCACCTGTGATAAACATTTAATTTGAATGTGCCTGTGACGCACCCTCTTTGTGGCSTACATAAATGAAACAAAGTGGTCACTACTCATGTAACAAATCCCTTATTGCTCCTGTTTAACGCCCCTGCAGGCTTGACTCATGAGTGGGAGTGAACCAGACAAACAATGGTTATTTCCTAGTGTGAATATCTAGCACTTTCCTGGTATAAATTCAGCTACAAGTTGCATTCTCTAGAGTTGATGCTCAACACTGCAAGGTGTTGCTTCTTAATACTGAGGTTGTTGCGGGGAGAGGAAAAAAAACACTCCCATGGGTCCTTTGAACAACACCTGATGATAGTGTGTGTGTGTATATACTGTATATATATATACTCAAGAATTGTTAATTTAACACTTTCAAATGTGCTGTGTATGCTGAACAAAAAATATGAACTCAATATGTAAAGTGTTGRTTTCATGAGCTAAAATAAAAGATCCCAGGAATTGTCATTAATCACAAAAAGCTTTTCTCTCATTGTGTTCACAAAATTGTTTATCACTGTTAGTGAGCATTTCTCCTTTGCTAAAATAATCCATCCTCCTGACAGGTGTGGCATATCAAGAAGCAGATTAAACAGCATGATCATTACACATGTGCACCWTTTGCTGGGTACAAAAGGCCACTCTAAAATATTAAGTTTTCACACAATGCCATAGTTGTCTCAAGTTTGGCATGCTGACTGGAGGAATGTCCACAAGCGCTGTTGTCAATTTAATGTTAATTTCTCTACCATAAACTGCCGCCAATGTCGTTTTAGACTTTAGCAGTAAGTCCAACCAGTCTCACAACCTCAAGCCACATCAGCCCAGGACCTCCACATCTGGCTTCTTCACCTGGGGGATCGTCTGAGACCAGCCATCCTGACAGCKGATGAAACTGTGTTTGCACAACCCAAATTTCGGTGCAAACTTTCAGAAACGGTCTCAGGGAAGCTCATCTGTGTGCTCGTCGTCCTCACCAGAGTCTTGACCTGACTGCAGTTCAGCATCGTAACCGACTTCAGTGGGCAAATGCTCACCTTCGATTGCACTGACAAGTGTTCTTCGTGGATGATTCCCGGTTTCAACTGTAGCGGGAAGATGGCAGACTGTGGGCAAGCAGTTTGCTGATGTCAATGTTGTGAACAAAGTGCTCCGTGGTTATGGTATGGGCAGGCATAAGCTACGGACAACAAACTGCATTTTATCAATGGCGATTTGAATGCACAGAGATATCGTGACGAGATCCTGAGGCCCATTGTCGTGCTATTCATCCACTGCCATCACCTCATGTTTCAGAATGATAATGCACGACCCCATGTCGCAAGGATCTGGACAATTCCTGGAAACTGAATGACCCAGTCCTTCCATGGCCTACATTCTCACCAGACATGTTACCCATTGAGCAGGTTTGGCATGCTCTGGATCGACGTGTACAACGGTGTGTTGCAGTTCCTGCCAATATCCTGCAACTTCGGACAGACATTGCAGAGTGGGACAACATTCCACAGGGCACAATCAACAGCCTRACCAACTCTGAGAAGGAGATGTGTCACGCTGCATGAGGCAGATGGTGGTCAAACCAGATACTGACTTGTTTTCTGATCCATGCCCCTATATATAAAAAAAAAAAAAGGTGTTTGTGACCAATGTGTGTTTTCCCAGTTGTGAAATAAATAGATTATTTCAAGTGACTTTTTTCTTTTTCTTTTATGAACTGTAACTCGGTGAAATTGTTGCATGTTTATATTTTTGTTCAGTGTATATTAAACCTTCTCATATACATCCTAAGCTACAACCTTTTCCATAGCATGGTGCCTCAAAGAGAGACAGCTGAATAAAATAAACCTGAAATTGCTTTTAGATGTGTTTCCTTGGGGCTGTAGGTCTGCCGGCGACAGTTAGCTAAAGCAAACTTTTCAAACTCAAACTAAGGTCATTAAAAAGTGTTGCCTTCGCTCTCAGGCTCCGAGGTAAAAACATTCTGCTATTCTCCATGAAAGCACTGAAAGAACTTTGGCATGTGGGAGGCAGGCACAGGAGAACACTGAGTTCAATGAATGATCCACATAAATATGTATTCATTTTCAATTAAGCCAAGGTCCATAACATTATGCAACATTTTCTCTTTCTCAATTGCCTAAACTAAATGTGGTCTCCTAATTCAGATTGAGTGTTTTAATAGTCACATGTTCAGGGTTACAGGTGGGATTGTTGTTCAGATTCAGTGTTTAATAGACACATGTACAGGGTTGAAATGTGTGATTGCAGGTTCACTGACGTGTATTCTTCGCTACGGTGTCTGTGTGGTTAGACCATTTCAGCTTCTCTGAGATGTATACGTCGAAGAATTTGAAGTTATTGAATGTCTCCCCTGTGGCCTTTTTAATGAGGCTGGGGGCGTATCCAGGCTGGTTCCTCCTGAAGTCCACAATATGCTCCTTTACCACGTAAATATGCTCCTTTACCTAAAGAAAGTTCTATGAACAAAGTTCCCATAACACAAAATGTCCAGTCATACTGTAGAATATTTGTATAAAACATTCGCAAGAACATATCTAGAACACATTTAATCTGTTCTTTAAAGTTCCCAGAATGTTTCATTCAGTTGTGGGGACAATCTGGTGAACATTGTGGCTACATCACAAAAGTGTTCCCAAAAACTGTACAGTTGTGTGGATGATTCAAAAATGTTTATTTTARGGTGAAAAAAAACATTYACCTGATGTTGCAAGAATGTTCCTAGAAACACATTTAATCTGTTCTTTAAAAGGTACCCAGAATATTTAAGTTGTGGGGATATGACGAGAGAGGTTCTCAAAACATTAAAACTGTCCAGTTGTGCTGACATTCAGATAGTGTTTACATCAAGGTGCACAAAATATCATTTTAGTTTAAGATTCCAAGACCATTTAATTAGGTAGTGGCAACAGTAGGATACATTACAAGACATCGRTTCACAAAACATAATATGCTCAGTTGTCATGACATTCATAAAAAGTTGACAGAACACCTGTTAAGTAATTTAAAGGTTCCTAGAACATCGAATTAAGTTATGGGAGTTGTCTAGGATGTTGCAAAAATATTTTTGTGATATTCATATAGGTTGCGCAGAACATTCCCATAATGATCCGCAAGGCACTACAGAAGGGTAGTGCAAACGGCCCAGTACATCACCAGGGCCAATCTTCCTGCCATCCAGGACCTCTATACCAGGTGGTGTCGGAGGGAGGCCCTAAAAATCGTCAGACTCCAGCCACCCTAGTCATAGACTGTTCTCCCTGCTATTTCACAGCAAGCGGTAGCGGAGCACCAAGTCTGGGTCCAAGAGGCTTCTAAACAGCATCTACCCCCAAGCTATAAGACTTCTAAACAGCTAATCAAATGGCTACTCAGACCCCCCCCCCCCCCCCCCCCCMCMCMCMCACACTGCTGCTACTGTTATCTATGCTTAGCCACTGACAACCCTACCTGCGTGTACATAATTATCTCAAATACCTTGACACCGGTGCCCCCGCACATTGACACATTGACTCTGCATAGGTACCCYGTGTATATAGCCCTGCTATTGTTATTTACTGCTGCTATTTTAATTAATTGTTTTTCTTATCTAATTTTTYYTTTTTTTTCTTAAAACTGAAYCATTGGTTAGAGCCTGTAAGTAATCATTTCACTGTAAGGTCTACACCTGTTGTATTCGGCGCMTGTGACAAATACCATTTGATTTGATGCACAATTTCCAAATAAGTCYGTTTTTATGAAATTYWTGCRGCCTACGAGAACCCGTCGAATGTCACACTGTTGGCAAAAATGCAACGAAACTCAGTTTTTATGAACCCTTTACTCATTACTTTATTGTAATGTAAAAACATTGTATGATTACTTAAGGAAAATAATACATTTCCAGGTGTTTCTTACATTAGCTAGCATGCCCAACTATCATCGGAATAATTTGATCAGGCAATTTTACCTGACTAATGCCTATTTATTTAATGATCATTCCTTGGTGTACAACTGAAAAAAAGTATTTACTTTCCTAGTTTACCATGGCAAATGTTCTAATGGAAAATCGCACATTGTATGACAGGAAAATAATGGTGTAGGAATAGTTTTTCATTAAACATGTCCTATCGCACTCATCCTGGTCATCATGAAGAGCTTTGAGAGGCTGCTCATGGCCCATATCAAAGCCATCATGCCAGGCACACTGGACCCACTCCAATTTGYCAACCSCTCCAACAGATCCACGGAAGATGCCATTTCCATCACTACTCACACACAGCCCTAACACATCTGGAAAAGAGGAACCCTATGTGAGAATGCTGTTCATTGACTACAGTTCAGCATTCAACACTATCTTCTCTCCAAGCTTGACACCAAGCTCAGAGCCCTGATTGAAGACATCACCTTCTGTAACTGGATCCTGGACTTCCTGACAGGCAGTACACAGGCTGTGAGGATTTGCAACAACACCTCTTCCACACTGACTCTGTTGTGTGGACAGCAGAGATTATCTATTTGTAGAACAACGTGATAACACTCAATAGTGAACCCTTTATATGTTCTTAACGCTCTACAAGGCCAGTAGGCCTACTGTAGCATATTGTACTTTGCTTCTTCAATAATGTCTGAATTGTGGTAATGAGTCATTTCTTATTATTTGGAAGTCGTCATCTTAACCAAAGAAGCCGATGCCAAGTTCATTGTTTTATAATGATATTTAAATTGTCTATCACACATGTACATTCATATCCCTTTCATTGACAGTGTGRCAATTCTTTAAAAGTTGGTCTTCAWTAACTATATTTTCACTGAAGAGTAGCCTCGATGTAGGCATCATTTGGCTTGGTAAGCATAATTGCCTACAATTAAACGTGTTAACTAAATCCTTGTAATTGACAGGCTACAGCTCCAGTCTAATTTTATTTTAATTCTTCCATTTGATATTTTTCAGATTTCAATTTTGTTCCTTGTAGGATGTTTCTTCATTTGGGTGGGAGTATGAATGCAGACCATTTCCCTTGACACCTTAGCTGGTTGACAAGTTTATTATGCTGTTTTTCCCTTGCTCTGTGTAATCTACCGTTAGWAACGAGTTAAGAAATCCAGCGGTAACCTTCTGGTAAGTCTCCTGAGTGGCGCAGTGGTCTAAGGCCGTCATTGTAAACAAGTATTTGTTCATAATAAACTTGTTAAATATAAARAAAATACTCAGTCCTCAGGTCCATACTTGAAAAATGTTTAGTTTAAGCATCAGCCAATGAAGTCGTTGACGTAATTGCATGTGATCAATGGCTACATGTTAGCTGTTCCCATTACRGAATTTGTAACAGGAAATAATCACTGCCACTTGGTGAGGTTAGCATAGGGCTAAATGTGCCAGGTTATGTAATGGGAACAGCTAGCATGTAGGCTTTGATCACGTGCAACTACGTCAACAATTTTAATTGGCTGATGCTTAAACGTAAACAGACTTTTACTTTTTTTCTAATGTCCGCAAGTATGGACCCTCCATGTTCTGAAGCAACCAAACACCTGTTAAAAAATGCYCTGAGAATCACACTTAACTTTTCACTAGTGGAACCTGTGAGGCTCAGTTGGTATTACATGGTGTTTACAACGCCAGGGCTGTGGGTTCCATTCCCATGCGGGACCAGTATGAAAAGCTTGTTTGTGTCAGGGTGGACTTGAGCTCTTCCATTAATTTAATTGTCCCTGATCTTTGCATGCTCTCACAAATAATTAACCTTAATAGATTTCTGATTGCATGTGTGTGCTGTGACTTGGAGATTTGCTATGCTTAATTGTATTAACTTTTTAAGCACCCTCCTCCTCTGCTTGGAGCATCCCCTAACTAAGCTTACAATTTCATTGCAGGTCACGCTCTCTCTTTTTTATAACCTGTAGGGTACCGGTAAATCAAAATTGACTGTTTGTTTTAAACCTAACTGAAAAAGATATTTGTAATAAAATGTAATAATTTTGATGAAGTGTTTTCTGATCCCTTGCATTGCTCATGACCCATCTCAATAGGTAGCCTGTCACAAACCTGTGTCTTATACTAGTGAGGTGTTCCCCCTCATTAAAGGGATACTTCGGTAATTTCCTACTTACCCAGAGTCAGACAAACCAATGGATAGGGTTGTTGCGGTGACTGCCGATCACGAGTCATGAAGGTAGTCAAATTCCGTTTAGTCACGGTAATTAGGATTCTCCAAGCTCTGATGCTGCTGCTGGTCAATAGTAGTCTACCAAACTTGCTAACTGCCTGGTACTCAGCAATATATTGTCCCTCTAATTACTCTGACATCAATCCAAATGTATTCAAAAATCTAATCAAACACTTCATGAGAGCCCACGGCCACAAGCTCATGTTGCGCAACGTTACTATAGGCTATGCAATTGCGGGAGAAAACAGAGTTTTCTAGTTTTCTACAGAGTTTTCCTTTCTATAGATCAGCTTTCTATARGCTATGCCTACTAGATTTATTTCTCAACTTTCCTAATATTAAGCACATTGCTTATATTTACAACAGGAGTATAGCCTACCTGGCTGGCATGAAAATAATCCACGGGGAACAGCGCTATTTATATAAGTGCATAGATGACATGTATTTTTCCCGCTGCCCCTGTTTCGATACATTACTTAGTATAYGTAAAGACCAGATTAAATGAAGAATAGTCTGATGGGTSACAATATTAGCCAATCACTTGTGAATTATATATTATCACTTGTGAATGATGCCCAGCATAAGAAACAATGTATTTTTTTGCGACTTGTTCGAGGAAATTAGATTGACAGAGGCTAGTGCTTTTGCTGTTCGTCATCTTGTTGGCTGACGAAAAGTAAATGTGGACAGTTAATCCAATATCTTCAATATTCACCTTGGAATTAGATAAGGACACGCGCAGTTGCGTCCCCCAGGTTGTGTCCCGGCAAAAGGCATGGATGTTTTTTAGGGTGCATTACGGCCATGAAGGGGATGCCGCTGTGAAATTCAAGGCATTAAGTAATTGTCAAAGGAAGACTATTGGACTGTGTACAGCCTGCGCAAAAAAACAAAGCCGGCCATCGTCTAGCTGCCCCATCCCAAAACCAAACAAGATCATTGCAACAAACAAAATCAAGATTCAATGACATTTGGGGGCTATTCTGACACCCCCAACTCCCCCGCTATCCATTGACATGGTCCTTCTTGCTCTACTTGTCACACTCTGATCTGTTTCACCTGTCTTTGTGCTGGTCTCCACCCCCCTCCAGGTGTCGCCCATCTTCCTCATTATCCCCAGTGTATTTATACCTGTGTTCTTTGTTTGTCTGTTGCCAGTTCGTCTTGTCTTMCAGGAGTGTTTTCCAGTCTTCCTGCTTTCGCAAGTCATGTTCCCTAGTTTCCCCGATTCTGACCATTCTGCCTGCCCTGACCCCAAGCCTGCCTGTCGTTCTGTACCTGCCTGACTCTGACCCGTTTATGAACTTCTGCCTGTTCTGACCCCGAGCCTGCCTGCTCTTCTTTATCTTATTGACTCTGCCCTGGATTACGGACCTCTGCCTGCCTTTGACCTGTATTTTACCTGCCCCCTGTTTGTGTCAATAAACAATCTGTGTCTCTAGCTGTCTGCATCTGGGTCTTATCCTGATTTCTGATACTACTACATTAGTGTACAAACACTAATGTAAAAGCATCTGTTAGCCTCTGGTCATTATCACTCTGCATCTGTAAAAACACATACATTTACAGTAGACTACTGTCAGGCTGATTAGCTGTCCTAAGTAAAATCTCTTCGAACGTGAATTTAAGTTGGACCATTCTACTACTCTTCAAACCATACTATTTTACTACTCTTCTCGAATCACCGTATTCTACTACTGTCATCACCAATGGAAACCGTCGAGATGGCTGGCTAGCCTAACTTCCAAGGAACATCTTCCAGAGTGAACAACAGTAGAAGACGGGGGCCCTTTTGGCTCATAGTAATGGCAGGAGCGGAATCAGTGGAATGCTATCAAATACATCAAACACATGGTTTCCAGGTGTTTGATGCCATTCCATTTGCTCCGTTCTGGCCAGTCAGTCTTCCTTCAGCAGCCTCCACTGGTGTATTCATGCAACTAAAACTTGTTGACTCATCCTGTACTGGTATTTTTGGCCAAAGCATAGATTGGAAAAGAAACACTTAAAAACCATCACCTCAAACTTATAAACTCAAACAGACTGTTTCAAAAATGTTTGCTATTTCTATTAGAACATGTAATCTCCCAGAGCAGGATGAGCTGGCCAATCAGTGGTCTACATGCATAAATATTTTTTATGACCGGTGTACGGCCACACCCTTTTGTTTTTGGGGTACACCCAAACCATTCCAACACAGAAAAGCTTCCCATTTTTTGGAAGGAAAATAATTTCACTCTATATCAAAAAAATCTCGAAACACTGAACAGTTACCTTAACAGACACATCCCCAGGCAGGCAGACAAAGCAGCCATTTGAAGTTGCAGGAAGAGGAGGAGGTCATTTCTGGTTGATATGGAACATCCTATGTGACCGACCGCCTYGATTCGGTCTTACAGTAAATTACAAAATTTGGAATTGTGTTTTTTTTTTTTTACATTGGATTAAAGTTGAGGCTCAGACACTGCAGTCGAAGAACATTGGGAAAGTAATTCTGCTTAGAAACTTGTAACCCCACTTTTGAGAAAATGGCCCTTGAATCTTTTGGTACACCTACTGGAGAGCTCTTCTTTGTCTATACCTATTCAGCATCGTTGTCACCCTCTTAAGCCTTAGCACACCCATCTCTTTAAAGATCCACATGTGAGGCCATGTGCTAAACAGAGTAAGGTAGTGTAGTAAACAACCAAAGATTTCAAGAATATGTAGTAGCCTACAATAAGGAAAAACTCCAGGTAAAAATACACTTTATCAAGTCCTTGGCCTCTATCCTAATCTGACTTTGAAAGTCTCCAGATAAAAATATTGTATAAATATGTCATAATTATTAGATGATGCTTACCCAKCACTTGTCTAAATTGATGGGTCAAGTGAAAGAAATGCTATAACCACCACTCAGCCACATCTAGCTAAGTGGATGGGTCACTGTTGTATAGACATGTACAAATATTCATGAAATACAATAGGTGGACGTGCTCACCCCCAGACACACCTGGCTAACTTGATGGGTCATGTAATCATTATCTTGCAAAGCTAAACAATTAACCCTAATCCAAACCCATAGCTACAGTACAAACGGATTGTCATAACTAGCCACCATGCATGAAATGCTGGAGTATGAATCTGCAGGTAATTAAMGCTAACCAATTATGTTTAATTTGAGCTAACTAGCTAACATTAGGCTATAACTAGCAATGCAAATATTTTTCTGAGATACAAATAATATTACTACAAAGATCGTACACGTAACCTTAGCTAGCGAGCCAGCTAGCTAATGTTCACTAGCTAGTATAGCATTTCTCTAGGTAGCATTTTGATCAAAATAAAACAACTTTCATAAAGGTTTCTCCTCTGAAGTAATGACATGTGACATACGCCTAGCTTGCTGAACGTCCTGTTTTTCTCCTAGAGGCAATGGTGACTCATTAATCTGGGAGATTGGAACAGTCAGAACATTCTTTGTGTGTGTGTGCGTGCGTGCCCGTATGTGTGAGATCAGGAATGCTATCTGTTTAGGGTGTTTTTCTGGTGCAGGCTTCAAGAGGCTTCTTAGGGATTTTCAGCAGACTTCTGTCCCTTTAGCTGAATGTATATGCTGTCTTGCTTTAGTCTTGTCCCTAGACTTGACATAAGTCAGGCAGTCTACATATATATTACACTACATACTGCAGATATTACACATTTCATTGAGCACTACGTACTGTAGATATTACACATTTCATTGAACATTAAATACTGTAGATATTACACATTTCATTGAACACTAAATACTGTAGATATTACACATTTCATTGAGCACTACGTACTGTAGATATTACACATTT
>NC_036858.1:71689222-71698845 GCF_002910315.2 Salvelinus sp. IW2-2015 | reverse complement strand
GTTGCTACTCTTGGCATTCTCTCAACCAGCTTCACCTGGAAATGCTTTTTCCAACAGTCTTGAAGGAGTCGGACATATGCTGAGCACTTGTTGGCTGCTTTTCCTTCACTCTGCGTCCAACTCATCCCAACCATCTCAATTGGGTTGCGGTCGGGTGATTGTAGATCCAGGTCATCTGATGCAACACTCCATCACTCCACTTGTTGGTGGAAATTGCTGTCTGATCTCACTCTAATTCTATACGTCACACTGTTGCTATAAAAGGTAGTATACATAAATTAATGAGAGGCAGCAGCCATGATAATACCAGTGATCCTAGATGAAGACTAGCCAGGATAATATCAGCGATCCTAGATGAAGACTAGCCAGTGTAATACCAGTGTCCTAGATGGAAGACTAGCCAGTGTAATACAGTGATCCTAGATGAAGACTAGCCAGGATAATACCAGTGATCCTAGATGAAGACTAGCCAGATAATACCAGTGATCTAGATGAAGACTAGCCAGGATATACCAGTGATTCCTAGATGAAGACTAGCCAGGATAATACCAGTGATCCTAGATGAAGATAGCCAGTGTATTCCAGTGATCCTAGATGTAAGACTAGCCAGGATGATACTAATCAGCTATCCTAGATGAAGACTAGCCAGGATAATACCAGCTATCTAGATGAAGACTAGCCAGGATAATACCAGCTATCCTAGATTAGAAGGACTAGCCAGATAATACCAGCTATCCTAGATGAAGACTAGCCAGGATAATACCAGCTATCCTAGATGAGACTAGCTGTCACTCTCTGGACTCGCTCGTTATTCTTCTCTTTCACGTTAGGATAGAGAAAACGCCCCGCTCTGCAAATATTGGAATCTGTTGTTGCTGCCTGTAAACTTTGTAATGATTTATTTGTGAGGCAGAGCCTGCGGTGCTGTGAAAATCTTTAATGTGCACGTATTCCTTATTGTGTAGGGACACTGAGCAACAACAGCAAGGTAAGGCAGGTGGAACATCCAGAAGATGAGTCTCTAGTATATCTTATTTCACAAAGTCAGTGAGCTCGAATGTCAGAGATGATATCAGTCACAGGGCAAAACTAGTATCGACCGACCATCACTAACACTAAATAGAAAAGATTTTCAAAGAGAATCATGATATTGCAGAACAATAGTACTTTGTCTTTTCTGAGTCATTCATAGATCCAAGGCTGTTTTTACAGTCAACAGCACATTTCCCAGCCTCTTCTTTGCTTCTTTTCTTGCTTTTGTTTTGAGATATGGTTCTGCTTGTCCTTGTCTTGCTTACTCTCTGCATCTTAACAGGCCTTCAAACTCATCAATTACTTCTGAGGGGAACGCTGCTACAGTTTTGGTGAATGTGTGTGTGTGTTCAGTGTTAATCTCCCTGGTACAGTACAGTGCCTATATCAAACACTTGTGGCACAGAAAGAAAGGAAAAGGGATAGCAAACAATTTATTGACTAAATTACTCTTTATTTTGAGTTAATGACTCAAAGTTGAGCACTGGGACCAGGACTCGAGCACTGGCACTTGAATTCATCCATAGGCGAATGGACTTGGACTCGAGTCCAATCTCTCTCTCTCTGCTTGTGAGTCTGTTTGTTTTGAATGAATGTGTAATATCTACAGTACGTTGTGCTCAATGAAATGTGTAATATCTACAGTATTTAGTGTTCAATGAAATGGTTAATATCTACAGTATGTAGTGCTCAATGAAATGTGTAATATCTAAGTATTTAGGGCTCAATGAAATGTGTAATATCTACAGTACGTAGTGCTCAATGAAATGGTGTAATACTACAGTATTTAGTGCTCAATGAAATGTGTAATATCTACAACGTAGTGCTCAATGAAATGTGTAATATCTACAGTATTTAGTGTTCAATGAAATGTGTAATATCTACAGTATTTAGTGT
Source organism: Salvelinus sp. IW2-2015 (assembly GCF_002910315.2). Classification (NCBI taxonomy): domain Eukaryota; kingdom Metazoa; phylum Chordata; class Actinopteri; order Salmoniformes; family Salmonidae; genus Salvelinus; species Salvelinus sp. IW2-2015. The sequence continues at coordinate 71,696,916 of NC_036858.1, read as the reverse complement.
TCAATGAAATGTGTAATATCTACAGTATTGTAGTGCTCAATGAAATGTGTAATATGCTACAGTATGTGACTGCTCAATGAATGGTGTAATATCTACAGTAATTTAGCGTTCAATGAAAGTGTAATATCTACAGTATGTAGTGCTCAAATGAGATATTACACATTTCATTGAGCACTACATACTGTAGATATTACACATTTCATTGAACACTAAATACTGTAGATATTACACATTTCATTGAGCACAACGTACTGTAGATATTACACATTTCATTCAAAACAAACAGACTCACAAGCAGAGAGAGAGAGATTGGACTCGAGTCCAAGTCCAATTCGCCTATGGATGAATTCCAAGTGCCAGTGCTCGAGTCCTGGTCCCAGTGCTCAACTTTGAGTCATTAACTCAAAATAAAGAGTAATTTAGTCAATAAATTGTTTGCTATCCCTTTTCCTTTCTTTCTGTGCCAACAAGTGTTTGCATATAGGCTACTGGTACTGTTACCAGGGAGATTAACACTGACACACACACACATTCACCAAAACTGGTAGCAGCGTTCCCCTCAGAAGTGAATAGTGATGAGTTTGAAGGGCCTGTTAAGATGCAGAGAGTAAGCAAAGACAAGGACAATGCAGAAGCCATATCTCAAAACAAAAGCAAGAAAGAAGCAAAAGAAGAGGCTGGGAAATGTGATGTTGACTGTAAAAACAGCCTTGGATCTATGAATGACTCAGAAAAGACAAAGTACTATTGTTCTGCAATATCATGAATTCTCTTTGAAAATCTTTTCTATTTAGTGTTTAGTGGATGGTCGGTCGATACTAGTTTTGCCCTGTGACTGATATCATCTCTGACATTCGAGCTCACTTGACTTTGTGAAATAGATATAACTAGAGACTCATCTTCTGGATGTTCCACCTGCCTTACCTTGCTGTTGTTGCTCAGTGTCCCTACAAATAAGGAATACGTGCACATTAAAGATTTTTCACAGCACCGCAGGCTCTGCCTCACAAATAAATCATTAACAAAGTTTACAGGCAGCAACAACAGATTCCAATATTTGCAGAGCGGGGCGGTTTATCTATCCTAACGTGAAAGAGAAGAATAACGAGCGAGTCAGAGAGTGACAGGCTAGTCTTCATCTAGGATAGCTGGTATTATCCTGGCTAGTCTTCATCTAGGATAGCTGGTATTATCCTGGCTAGTCTTCATCTAGATACTGATTATCCTGCTAGTCTTCATCTAGGATAGCTGGTATTATGCCTGGCTATGTCTTCATCTAGGATAGCTGGTATTATCCTGCTAGTCTTCATCTAGGATAGCTAGTATTATCCTGGCTAGTCTTCATCTAGGATCACTGGATTTACACTGGCTAGTCTTTCATCTAGGATCACTGGTATATCCTGGCTAGTCTTCATCTGGAATCACTGGTATTAGTCCTGGCTAGTCTTCATCTAGGATCACTGGTATTATCTGGCTAGTCTTCATCTAGGATCACTGGTATATTCCTGGCTATCTTCATCTAGGATCACTGGTATTACACTGCTAGTCTTCAATCACTAGGATCACTGGTATTACACTGGCTAGTCTTCATCTAGGATTCGCTGATATTATCCTGGCTAGTCTTCATCTAGGATCACTGGTATTATCATGGCTGCTGCCTTCTCATTAATTTATGTATACTACCTTTTATAGCAACAGTGTGACGTATAGAATTAGAGATGAGATCAGACAGCAATTTCCACCAACAAGTGGAGTGATGGAGTGTTGCATCAGATGACCTGGGATCTACAATCACCCGACCGCAACCCAATTGAGATGGTTTGGGATGAGTTGGACTGCAGAGTGAAGGAAAAGCAGCCAACAAGTGCTCAGCATATGTGCGAACTCCTTCAAGACTGTTGGAAAAGCATTCCAGGTGAAGCTGGTTGAGAGAATGCCAAGAGTATGCAAAGCTGTCATCAAGGAAAAGGGTGGCTACTTTGAAGAATATAAAATATATTTTGATTTGTTTAACACTTTTTTGGTTACTACATGAATCCATTTGTGTTATTCCATAGTTTTGATGTCTTCACTGCTATTACATGTAGGAAATGGTAAAAATCAAGAAAAACCCTGGAATGAGTAGATATGTCCAAACTTTTGACTGGTACAGTATGTATATAATGGTGTGTATAGAAATTATGGAAAGTATAGGAATAGAAAAGGTGTGCAGAGCAGTAGTTATATGGGATGGTGTGTGTATACACATTTATGGACAGTATATGAATAGAAAAAGTGTGTACAGCAGTAGTTATATAAAATGAGCCATGATTAAAATACAGTATATTAAATCAAATCAAATCAAATGTTATTTGTCACATGCTTACTTACAAGCCCTTAACCAACAATGCAGTTTTAATTTTTAAAAATTAGAAAAATTGAAATAAAAGTAACAAATAATTAAAGAGCAGTTGTAAAATAACAGGCTATATACAGGGGGTACCGGTACAGAGTCATTGTGCGGGGCACCAGGTAGGTTTAAGTAATTGAGGTAGTATGAACAGAGAGGAAGCAGCAGCGTAAAAGGGGAGGGACAACAATGCAAATAGTCTGGGTAGTTGTTTGATGAGCTGTTCAGGGGTCTTATGTCTTGGGGGTAGAAGCTGTTAAGAAGCCTTTTGGACCTAGAGTTGGCGCTCCGGTACCACTTGCCATGCGATAGCGGAAAGAAAAGTCTATGACTAGGGTGGCTGGAGTCTTTGACCATGTTTAGGGCCTTTCTCTGACACCGCCTGGAATAGAGGTCCTAGATGGCAGGAAGCTTGGCACCAGTGATGTACTGGGCCGTATGTACTGTACAACCCTCTGTAGTGCCTTGCGGTCGGAGGCCGAGCAGTTGCCATTCCAGGCAGTGATGCAACCAGGCAGGAATGCTCTCGATGGTGCAGCTGTAAAAACTTTTGAGGATCCAAGGACCCATGCCAAATCTGTTCAGTCTCCTGAAAGGGAATAAGCTTTGTTGTGGCCTCTTCACGACTGTCTTGGTGTGCTTGGACCATGATAGTTTGTTGGTGATGTGGACACAAAGGAACTTGAAGCTCTCAACCTGCTCCACTGGAGCCCCATCGATGAGAATGGGGGCGTGCTCGTCCTCCTTTTTCTGTAGTACACAACCATCTCCTTTGTCTTGATCAGGTTGAGGGGAAGGATGTTATCCTGGCACCACATGGCCAGGTCTCTGTCCTCCTCCCTATAGGCTGCCTCAACGTTGTCTGTGATCAGGCCTACCACTGTTGTGTCATCGGCAAATTTAATGATGGTGTTGGAGTCGTGCCTGGCCATGCAGTCATGAGTGAACTGGGAGTACAGGACGGGACTGAGCACTCGCCCCTGAGGGGCCCCCGTGTTGAGGATCAGTGTGGCGGATGTGTTGTTACCTATCCTTACCACCTGGTGGGTGGCCCGTCAGGAAGTCCAGGATCCAGTTGCAGAGGGAGGTGTTTAGTCCCAGGGTCCTTAGCTTATTGATGAGCTTTGAGGGYACTATGGTGTTGAACGCTGAGCTGTAGTCAATGAATAGCATTCTCACATTAGTGTTCCCTTTGTCCAGGTGGGAAAGGGCAGTGTGGAGTGCAATAGWGATTKCATCMTCTGTGGATCTGTGGGGGCGGCATGCATATTGGAGTGGGTCTAGGGATTCTGGGATAATGGTGTTGATGTGAGCCATGACCAGCCTTTCAAAGCGTTTCATGGCTACAGACGTGAGTTCTAAGGGTCGGTAGTCATTTATGCAGTTTACCTCAGTGTTCTTGGGCACAGGGACTATGGTGGTCTACTTGAAACAGGTTGGTATTACAGGCTCAGTCAGGGACAGGTTGACCATTTCAGTGAAGACCCTTGCCAGTTGGTCAGCGCATGCTCGGAGTACACGTCCTGGTAATCCGTCTGGCACAGCGACCTTGTGAATGTTGACCTGTTTAATGGTCTTACTCACATCGGCTATGAAGAGCGTGATCACACAGTCGTCCAGAACAGCTGATGCTCTCATGCGTGTTTTAGTGTGTCTTGCCTCGAAGCGAGCATAGAAGTAATTTAGCTCATCTGTGAAGCTTGTGTCACTGGGCAGCTCGCGGCTGTGCTTCCCTTTGTAGTCTGTAATAGTTTGCAAGCCGTGCCACATCCAACGAGCGTCAGAGCCGGTGTAGTATGATTCAATCTTAGTCCTGTCTTGATGCTTTGCCTGTTTGATGGTTCGTCGGAGGGCAAAGCGGGTTTTCTTATAAGCTTCCGGGATAGAGTCCCGCTTCTTGAAAGCGGCAGCTCTATATACATATGAAGTGGGTAAAACATTATGTAAACTTTTTTTTTGTATTACACCTTTATTTAACCATGTAGGCCACTTGAGAACAAGTTCTCATTTACAACTGAGACCTGGCCAAGATAAAGCAAAGCAGTGCGACACAAACAACACAGAGTTACACATGGGATAAACAAACATACGGTCAATAATACAAGAGATAAGTCTATATACAGTTTGTGCAAATGTAGTAAGATTAGGGAGGTAAGGCAATAAATAGGCCACAATGGCGAAATAATTACAATTGAACAATTAAACACTGGAGTTATTGATGTGCAGATGGATGTGCAAGTAGAGATAATGGGGTGCAAAGGAGCAAAAAACAAATACCAATATGGGAAGGAGGTAGTTGGGTGGGCTATTTACTTTATTCAAGTGACCAGTGTTCAATAACTATGTACTGTCCCTTCAGAAAGTATTCACCTTGAGGTTTTTTTTAGATTTTTTGTTACTGGCCCGAACAAAATACCCCATAACGTCAAAGTGGAATTATGTTTTTAGAAATTGTACAAATCAATAAAAAATGAAATTATTTGCTATCCCTATTCCTTTCTTTCTGTGCCATCAAATGTTTGCATATAGGCTACTGGTACTGTTACCAGGGAGATTAACACACTCACCAAAACTGGTAGCAGCTTTCCCCCCAGAAGTGTATAGTGATGCGTTTGAAGGGCCTGTTAAGATGCAGAGAGTGAGCAAATACAAAGGACAATGCAGAAGTCATATCTCAAAATAAAAGCCAGAAAGAAGCAAAAGAAGAGGCTGGGAAATGTGATGTTGTGATGTTGACTGTAAAAACAGCCTCCAATCTATCAATGACTCAGAAGACTCAAAAGGTCTAACGGGACTATGGTAAGATGGAGAATCCACTGTTTGATGAGGAAGGTCTAATAGCACTACGGTAAGTTCTTTTTATAAATGCCCCCTGGTTTTTGGTTCAGCTTGGGTAATTCCCGCCATGTTACACTCCACTCGTAAGGGTTTCTTTTGTTGTAATTCGGGCGCACGGGTACAATAAAACCCTGATTTTTGGAAAATGATTTGCTTTTGACAATATAGCCACGTTGTGTGTCCCCTGTTATTTTGGACAGCTGGTCCCGTAATTTTTTTTATTCCTGGCTAAATCGTGGGGTCAACATCTGGCCTTTAAAAATGTTTTTGCGGTAAGGTTTTATAAAAACTCCATAAATGAACCCTTATTGTCAAGAAGTTTTTTTTAAAAGTGGGTTAAATACTTGTAGCCTATAACATGGAGATCCACTTGTTTGATGAGGAAGGTCTAATAGCACTACGGTAAGATGGAGAAATCCACTGTTCACTGAGGAGGTCTAATAGCACTACGGTAAGATGGAGAATCCACTGTTGTGATGTAGGGTAATTAGCACTACGGGTAAGATGGTAGAATCCACTGTTCGATGAGGAAAGGTTAGATAGCACTAGCGGTAAGATGGAGAATCCACTGTCGATGGAGGAAGGTTTAATAGCACTACTGGTAAGATGGAGAATCCACTGTTCGATGAGGAAGGTTTAATAGCACTACGGTAAGATGGAGAATCCACTGTTTGATGAGGAAGGTCTAATAGCACTACGGTAAGATGGAGAATCCACTGTTCAATGAGGAAGGTCTAATAGCACTACGGTAGATGGAGAATCCACTGTTCGATGAGGAAGGTTTTAATAAGCACTACGGTAAGATGGAGAATCCACTGTTCGATGAGGAAGGTCTAATAGCCTACGGTAAGATGGAGAATCCATGTTCGATGAGGAAGGTTAATAGCACTACGGTAAGATGGGAATCCACTGTTTGATGAGAAAGGTCTAATAGCACTACGGTAAGATGGAGAATCCACTGTTCAATGGGGAAGGTCTAATAGCACTACGGTAAGATGGAGAATCCACTGTTCGATGGGGAAGGTCTATTGGCTCTACAGAAAGATGGAGAATCAAATGTTTGATGACGAAGGTGAGCGAGACTAAAAGTATAGTATAACTGCTGCAGGCTCTACTCTATAAAGAAAGCTCAGTGGGCTTGAGGTTATAGTTGCTATTGTCAATGTCAAGGAGTACTCCCAGTAACATACATGTGCTCTTCATCTACACAGTCCAACATCCCACCTATCTATTTCACCATAATGAGTCACTGCTGGGATAGATAATTGTCTGTCTTATTAACCTCTCTCTTTACAGGTAATGCTAGTTTCTCACTCCTGTATTTCTGTAATAGCAATAGGAAGATAGTTTTTCTGATGCACCATTTGGGAAGTAGGAAGAGATGGCATGTGTCCCAAATGAGCTGCTGTGACAGAGTGGCTAAGCATGTTTAGCATAAACTAAACTGACAGACAGAGACGAGACCAATCCTCCACTTCTCTATGAGTGCCTGCAGACAGGGAGAAGCACAGAAGCTGGAGTCATATATCTCCATCACTAACTTTAAGCATCAGCTGTCAGAGCAGCTTACCGATCACTGTACCTGTACACAGMCAATCTGTAAATAGCACACCCAACTACCTCATCCCCATAGTGTKACTTATCTTCTTGCTCTTTTGCACCCCAGTATCTCTACTTGCACATCATCATCATCTGCACATCTATCACTCCAGTGTTAATGCAAATTGTAGTTATTTTGCCTCCATGGCCTATTTATTGCCTTACCTCCCTACTCTTCTACATTTGCACACACTGTACATAGATTTTTCTATTGTGTTGTTGACTGTACGTTTGTTTATGAACTCTGCGTTGTTGTTTTTGTCGCACTGCTTYGCTTTATCTTGTCCAGGTCGCAGTTGTAAATGAGAACTTGTTCTCAACTGGCCTACCTGGTTAAATAAAGGTGAAATGATWAAAAAWAWWAAAAATAGAGAGAAGTTTGAAAAACATAAACTATAACTGTTCATATCCCCTTTGATACAATATTTAAGTGTAGCACCCGTAACCACGCTAATGCACATATAATTTATATTTAGCCAATGAATCCAGCTGTTTGTTTGTGGGCAGCAGAAAGAGGTCACAGTTTGGCACTGTCCATGATGCTGATGTAATGCCTGAATTGTCATGGAAACAAAACAGTATGTCACTCAGTAGGCCTATACTGATCCACACAACAGGCCTATACTGATCCACTCAGTAGGCCTATACTGACCCACTCAATAGGCCTATAATGATCCACTCAGTAGACCTATACTGATCCACTCAGCAGGCCTATACTGATCCAATCAGTAGGCCTATACTGTCCACTCAATAGGCCTATACTGATCCACTCAGTAGGACAAAACTGATCCACTCAGTAGACCTATACTGATCCACCCAGTAAGCCTATACTGATCCACTCAGTAGGCCTATACTGATCCACTCAGTA
>NC_036858.1:71678235-71689197 GCF_002910315.2 Salvelinus sp. IW2-2015 | reverse complement strand
TTCCAGCAACAACATGGTTATACTGGGATTTCACGTCAAGTTGTCAGGCTCTGTTATTTATGGATTCACACTAGGACAGGCCTAGGTACTGATCCATCCCTAGAGACTATACTGATCCCATAGACAGCCTATTCACGTTGATCCATCTTTCACGTGCGGATACGGGACCTCATTATCTCGACCAAACTGCCACGGCCTGATACTGAGCTCCCAGTAAGAGGTCTATATTCTTGGATTCGCACACAATTACGCGATATCTGATGCCACTCAGTAGGGTCCGAATTACTGATTCACTACAACAGGCCTTAGTACTGAGTGCCAGCCAGTTAGAGTTCCTGCTTATTTATCTAGCACGATGGCTAAACAACAGGGTCTACACACAGTAGTACCTATTATGTAGGTCCATTAACTACAAGGCCGTAATAGGCTGATCCACGCAGTAGGCTTATACTGTCCACACAACAGGGTGCCGAAGCTTGAGTTTGGCCTACTCAGTAGGCTATACTGATGTTGCTCAGATACAATCAGTGCTAATACTTGATTGGGTCTTTATCTCTGAGTTAGGCCGTTATCCCCACCGCTGTGTGATCACATCAGTAAGTGGCCTGCTTAGTGTTAGGCTGATTCCAACCCAGTTTTTGGAGGGTACTGATACTGGTTGTAGGTGTGGCCATTTACATTAGCTAGGTGTTTCTATATCTTGAGGTGTGCATCTTCGGCCAGTTGTAGGACCTTATTTATGCTTGAGGGTCCGAGCACAACAGGGTCCGTAGGTTAACTCGTTTAGGGCTACTTTCGATGGTTTTTGAGATGCGCGTTGATATTTTGGATCCAGAACTAAGCTGAGTTGCCTGGATATCGTCGTGGATGCGCACGGATCTAGGGTTGGAGAGTATACTTGGTTGTATTCCAACATAGCTTAGGGGCGCTGAGTTGATCTTAAGTGTCCATCCGCAGTGGAGACTATACTGCGTATGCGACAGCACAGAGGAGGCCTCATACTGGCATTTCACTTTCTTAGTTGACGAGCGCCTATAGGCTTGGTCCTAAACAAGCAGGCCGTGATACTGATCCTTTATGGCACAACGAGGCTAGTTACTGATCCATTTCAGTGGTAGATCTATATTCGATCCTACGAGCATACATTGGCCTATACTGATTCTTACTCACGTTAAGACGTCATATCTTGACTTCCGGAATACCAACATGACGTGCTATACTTGAGGTCTGAAAAAAGCGTTGATACTTGGATGCACTTCAGTGGTTAGTGTACGGTATGTATGTGTGAGCCGGAGCACCGTACAGCCTTTATCTTGTTCGAGTCGTCATGTCTTAGATCCTACTATGTGACGCCGAAACACACATCGTGGTATCCGGGTACTTCGGAGTCCATCTAGTAGACCTATATGACCGAGAAGCTATGATCTGTCCACTAGTCAGGCTCTATTATGGGGTTGATCCCTACTTCAATAGCCCTATAATCTGAATTTCCACTCAGTAGCACCTATAACTGAGGCCCATCTCAGTTTGCATGGCCTTATTACTGGTTATGGCTAAATTGCAGTAAGGCGTTAGGGGACTGTCCACGTGGCATATTGGGTAGTTACTGGGATGCGGCACGTTTCATGTGTATGGACAACAGACTGCTCCATCACTCAGACTATAACTCTGATACACCCAGTAAGCTATACTGATCCACTCAGTAGGCCTGATGCTGAGTCCATCCGTAGAGCCTATATCTGACCACCCAGGCTCTATACTGATCCGACCTTCAGTAAGCCTGGATTCTGATCCACTCAGTAAGCCTATACTGATCCACTCATAGGCCTATTCTGATCCACTCAGTAGGCCTATACTGATCCACTACAACAGGCCTATACTGATCCACTCAGTAGGCATATCACTGATTACTCAGTAGCCCTTTATCTGATCTCACTCAGTAGCCTATATGATCCACTCAGTAAGCCTATATTGATCCACTCAGTTGCCTATATGACTAGACATGATTCTGATCACTCAGTAGACCTATACTGATCCACCAGTAGGCCTATACGTCGATCACCTCAGCTAATGCCTATACTTGATCCACTCAGTTAAGGCCTATATTACTATCCACTTAGTAGGCCTATACTGATCCACTCAGTAGGACCTATTCTGATCCATTAGTAGGCCTATTACTGATCCACTCAGTAGACCTATAGTGATCCTCAGTGAGGCTATACGATCCACTCAGTAAGGCCTATTCTGCATCCACTCAGTAGGCCTATACTGATCCACTCAGTTAGGCTATACTGATCCACTAGCTAGCCTATGCATCTCACGCTAACTGATACCCGCTAGGTTACTTCTGATTGCCATTCTCAGTAGGCCTTAACTGTCACTCAAAGCTGATTTGTCCAACTCTCCAAGTCTAGTGAGCTCACAATCTAGTCCACCGATGCCTCATGCCCTGATCCACTAGTAGGCACTATTTCTCGTGAACTCCACTTCAGTGGCCATATTACTGAGTCATCCACCTCAGTAGGCCTATACTCGACTCTATACTCAGCATCTAGGTGCCCTATACTGATTCCACTCAGTAGGCAATACTGATTTTGATTCATTCATAAGTGCTAGCTAATACTAGACCACTCTATGAATGATTGCACTCCGATCAATTCATTGTATTGTTTTATTTCTCAGGCCAATGGTACTGAAAAACCATATCATGGCCAGGACGCCCTAATAAAAAAGAGACTCGGTCACAAGTGGTGCGCACTGGTGAAGCTGAGAGTCATTGGGCTGTCGCAGCGTAGGAGCCAGAGGATGATCGTCGAGACGGATGCGCAGCCCTGGTTATTTGGTCGAAGGAAAACAGGTCGGGGACGCAGGAGTCGGTGCTTGTGATACGACAACTCAGGTAAGAGGCAAAAATCGAAATGGAGCGCACTCGTACATAGCAAATAAGGTTTGTTACAATGCATACAAACCACGAGGGTTCCAGAACAAGACCCGGGCGGTATAACTAGTTATGGTGTTGGCGCCAACACATGAGCATTAATCACTTACGAACAACTTATTACGCAAGACTATGGGGGAACAGATGGATAATATACACGTAGAAGTGATGAGGGGATTTGTAAAACATGGTGTGCGGCGGAAAAACAAGACCAAGAAAGCAAATGATGTGAAAATGAGAATTTCTGGTGTCTTGTCCAGAGATTGCAAGTCTCTCATGGTTCTTACTCAACTGACTGAGGTTTTTACCACCAGGCTGGGGTCTCTATCCTACGGCATACTCCGTCATGCTACCATCTTATGTCCCTGAATTCCACGCCAGAAACCCTGACTACCTTTGACTTCTTCTGTCTCTCAGGACGGCACTAGGATGACCAGTTCTTGCAATAGCCGTTTTAGGGCCGGTACCTCTATCCTTACTCTCCTCCTCTGTTCCCATCTGTGCTGATTGATGGAGAGTTTTCACCAGGCCCACTGGTAGCCAGGATTACGCTATTCCCAGGCGCTTGCTCATTTGTTGACTTTTTCTGTAACCGTAAAGCCTTGGCTTTTCATGTCGATCAGCAAGGCCTGGCCTCCGTAAATTGTTTTGTACTCACTGCTTCTTAGCACACTCGCCACTCTCTGAGTTCTAGCCGTGTCTGAATGCCTGGCCTCTAGGAACCGGCCACGGGGAAATGTCTGAAATCTCCATCCCCAACTCATAACATTTGGCCGCAGCTGCCAAGCAAAATGCCAACAGGGCGGCGGAGCTTTTGCGATCTTCCAGTGGGGAAGAATCAAGTATCTGATATACACTGCCGAGTTTGTGCAGGTTTTTCCTTCATACTTTATCAAAGCATGTAGTGGTCCTGTTATTTTATCATAGGGTACCCTTCTAGCGTGAGCAGGAGCGGAGTCAAAACAAAATGCCAGAAAATACATTCGTATGATTTATTAGATAATGGTTATTGCATTTTTTTGCAGCGCACGATAGTGATTCGGTGATACATTTCAGGGAATGAGAGACTTAGGATATTTGGGTTACAGTGCAAACTTCGTTTGTTTGCAATTCTAAATGAGGTGCATACGGGTGTTCTGTAAGGTTGAACCAGTTCTTGCACACACTGCAGCCAGGGAGTTTTGGCATCTCCGTCATACAGACCTTCTCCAGATCCTTCAGGGGTTTTCGGTGGCTTGTTCGCTGGGCAATAACGGACTTTCAGCTCCCTCCATAAGATTTTCTATTGGGTTCAGGTCGGTGGATGATCTGAGCTAGGTGCCTACGGGTCTGCTAGCGTGAGGGATTTGCATTCTTTACGGAGCCGACTCCTTTAGTGTGCCGTGGCGGTGGGTGTTCGGGTCGTTGTCATGCTGGAAGAGTCCAGCGCACGTATCCCATTTTCAGATGCTCTACTGAGGGACAGAGGTTTTTGGCCAAGATTCGTCGCGTAATACAGGATTGGCACCTATCCATGTCCGTTGCCACCTCACATATGGTGCCAGTCGTCGCTGTCCCCTTTCTTAGAAAAGATGTCCCAAGTAATGATGTTTTTGCCATCTCCAGTGCTTCTCACGGTTTTGGGAGGGTGTTCTTGGGTTGTAACTCAAACCTTTCCTTCTTCCTCGCAAACTACGGGCGAGTGTGAGTTTAGACAAAAGCTCTATTCTCTGCTCTCATAGACACCCATATACCTTCTCCCACCCTCTCTGGATCTATCCAGAGGTGGTCATTTGGCATTGAAACTTCAGACGGTGCTCGCTGTGTAATATGCCTGCGTGGCTTGAGCAGGTGGGAGCGCTTGCTATGACGGCTGCCATGATTTCAATCCATGACGTGGATACGTTGTGTTATAATGGTTTTGTTTTGAGACTGTGGTCCCAGCTCCTTCAGGTTCAGTTGAAGGTTCCTGCCGTTGTGTTTATGGCGCTTGATCCGGCTACCTTTCGGCCATGATCGATGTATGCGCTCCACGGTAGGTGAGGATTCTGCCATCGGAGCTCCCCAGAACCGTAGGGTGGGTTGGAAAACCCCAGTTCCCCCAGATGATCTTGCACCTTCTTCCATTTTCCTTATATTATTTGCGCCAACCGTTTGTGCCGTTCTCACCATGCGTGCTGTCCTATTGTGCTGTAGCCCCATCTCCCAGCCTTGTTGCGAGGTCTCAATTTTTCCTGATGTCCGTTACACGATGCTCTCTGGTTCTTGTGCCCAGATTTGTGTGGAGCCCGTTGGCAGTCTGCGTGTGTGGATCTGAGTTGTGTGTAGGTGTCTTGTTTATACAGTATACAAGGTTCAAACAGGTGCAGTATAGTTACTAGTATGATGAGTGGAGAACAGGAAGGGCTTCTTAAAGAATAAACTAACAGGTTCGTGGTGAGAGCGGGATTTCTTGACGTGGCTTGGTAGGTGATCAAATACTTATTCATGCAATAAAATGCTTAAAGTTGATTACTTTTAAAAATCATACAATATTGTGATTTTTGATTTTTTTGTTTAGATTCCGTCTCTGCACAGTATTGATAGTTACTATGATTATAGATTCGATTACAGACGGTCTATACATCGCTTTTGTAGTAGGCAATTACCTTGCAAAAATCGTCAGTGGTATCAAATTACTTGTTGCTCCCCACTGTACCTAGAGATAGCCATGCAGAGTTCCTGTCATACTATCACAGGTCGTGCCCAAACAGTTCAAGCTTCTACTTTTAAATCCACCTTTCCAGAAATAAGTCTATGCATCTGTTTGCTGCTTGTTATATGACCCCTCAGGCCCCAGCAGTGGGGCCCGGATCACCATTATGTGACTTGCTTTTGCCCCCCATCTTATCTTCAGAAGTTTTGTACTGGTTTGTTGACGTCTAACTGGGCAATTGTGCTTTAGCACCACTGGCCATCCTACATCTAGCTTAGAGTCGCTCACTCTCCAACACAATTAATTCAAGGGAACCTACCAGGTACAACTCTAAATCCGTAAACATCGGGCACGGTCTTCAATAGATATCTCTGACCTTAAACAAGCCTCTTAAAATACTTTACCTCTGCTGTCCTTCCAACCAGGTACTCTCATCGATCATGTCTTCTGCCTACATCCGTAATGGGCCTGGCGGTCATACACGAATCCACTCCCTCATCCACTGTCAAACGCTCCAAGAGAAAACCTTACGATGAAGGCCTTTCTAATCGACCCTGGCCGGTGGTTTGTTTTTTTTTTTTGTTAATGATCCCCCGGTCCCGTCCTGGAAGGGATATGGGACTCTGTCTGTCAGTAGAGGATGCCTGGTTGTTCTTAGATAAGATGCTTCCTCAACATCTTAAATAAGCGGATGCACCATTCAAAATAATGTAGAACTAGAACAGATGTATTTCTTTTGTTCACTCCAGATTAGGGGTGGCCTTTGTACCATTCACTAAAAACACATGTGGCGTTACTGATCAGCATCTGACGCGCCCCATGATATGCACTTTTTCAGGTAAGGTCAGTAACCAACATACACAGTTCATATTAGGAAAGCCAAGGCAAGGCTTTTTGTCACAGATATTTTACATCTGTGGATCAGATTCCAAAATCGGTTGGACACTTGCAAAGTCCATGGAGATAAGAGCACCACCTCCCAGCTGCCCACTGCAACTGGGGCCTAGGAAACGTCCTGGCCAAGATAAAGCAAAGCAGTGCGACAAAAACAACAACACAGAGTTACACATGGGATAAGCAAATGTACAGTCAATAACACAATAGAAAAACATATGTACAGTGTGAAAATGTAGTAAGATTAGGGAGAGAAGGCAATAAATAGGCCATAGTGGCAAAGTAATTACAATTTAGCATTAACACAGGAGTGATAGATGTGCAGATGATGATGTGCAAGTAGAGATACTGGGGTGCAAAAGAGCAAAAAATAAATAACAATATGGGGATGAGGTAGTTGGGTGTGCTATTTACAGATGGGCTTTTAACAGCTGCATTGATCGGTAAGCTGCTCTGACAGCTGATGCTTAAAGTACTTGAGGTAGATACAGGATGTCTCCAGCTTCCGTGATTTTTGCAATTCGTTCCAGTCATTGGCAACAGAGAACTGGGAGGAAAGTCAGCTAAAGCAGGTGTTGGCTTTGGGGATGACCAGTTAAATATACTTGCTGGAGCGCGTGATACGGGTGGGTGTTGCTATGGTGACCAGTGAGCTGAGATAAGTTGGGGCTTTACCTAGCAAAGACTTAAAGATGACCTGGAGCCAGTGGGTTTGGCGACGAATATGTAGCTAGGGCCAGCCAACGAGAGCATACAGGTCGGGGTAAGTAGTACATGGGGCTATGATGAAAAAACAGATGGCACTGTGATAGACTACATCCAATTTGCTCAGTAGAGTGTTGGAGGCTATATTGTAAATGACATCACCGATGTCAAGGATTGGTAGGATAGTCAATTTTACGAGGGTGTGTTTGGCAGCATGAGTGGCAGCATGGCTTTGTTGAGAAATAGGAAACGAAATCTAGATTTAATTTTGGATTGGAGATGCTTAGTGTGAGTCTGGAAGGAGAGTTTACAGTCTAACCAGAAACCTAGGTATATGTAATTGTCAACATATTCTAAGTCAGAACCATCCAGAGTAGTGTTGCAAGGCGGGTGGGTGGGTGTGGGCAGCAATCGTTTGAAGAACATGCATTTAGTTTTACAAGCATTTAGGAGCAATTGGAGGCCATGGAAGTAGTGTTGTATGGCATTGAAGCTCGTTTGGAGGTTTGTTAACACAGTGTCCAAGGATGGGCCAGATGCATACAGAATGGTGTCATCTGCATAGATGTGGATCAGAGAATCACCAGTAGCAAGAGCGACTTCATTGATGTATACAGGGAAGTAAGTCAGCCTGAGAATTGAACCCTGTGGATCCCCCATAGAGACTGCCAGAGGTCCGGACAACAGGCCCTCCGATTTGACACACTGAACTCTATCTGAGAAGTAGTTGGTGAACCTGCCGAGTCTGCCGATAAGAATGTGGTGATTGACAGAGTCGAAAGCCTTGGCCAGGTCGACGAAAACAGCTGCACAGTACTGTCTTTTATCTATGGCGGTTATGATATCGTTTAGGACCTTGAGCATGGCTGAGGTGCACCCATGACCAGCTCTGAAACTATATTGCATAGTGGAGGAGGTAAGGTGGGATTTGAAATGGTTGGTGATCTGTTTGTTAACTTGGCTCTTGAAGACTTTGGAAAGGCAGGGCAGGGCAGGATGGATATACGTCTATAACAGTTTGGGTCTAGAGTGTCTCCCCATTTGAAGAGGGGGATAACCGTGGTAGCTTTCCAATCTTTAGGGATGTAAGACGATACGGTTAAACAGGCTAGTAATAGGGGTTGCAACAATTGTGGCGGATCATTTTAGAAAAAAAGGTCCAGATTGTCTAGCCCGGCTGATTTGTAGGGATCCAGATTTTGAAGCTCTTTCAGAACATCAGCTATCTGGATTTAGGTGAAGGAGACTCGAGGGTTGCAGAGCTGTTGGCCTGGGTAGGGGTAGCCAGGTGGAAAGCATGTCCAGTCGTAGAAAATATATTTTGAAATTCTTGATTATCGTAGATCTATCGGTGGTTACAGTGTTTCCTAGCCTCAGTGCAGTGGGCAGCTGGTAGGAGGTGCTCTTATTCTCCATTGACTTTACGGTGTCCCAAAACGTTTTGGAATTATTGCTACAGGATGTAAATATCTGTTTGAAAAAGCTTGCCTTGGCTTTCCTAAATGACTGTGTATGTTGGTTACTGACTTCCCTGAAAAGTTGCATATCATGGGGGCTAGTCGATGCTAATGCAGTACGCCACATGATGTTTTTGTGCTGGTCAAGGGCACTMARGTCTGGAGTGAACAAAAGACTAMATCTGTTCTTAGTTCTACATTTTTTGAATGGTGCATGCTTATTTAAGATGTTGAGGAAAGCATTTTTAAAGAACAACCAGGCATCCTCTACTGACAGGAAGAGGTCCATATCCTTCCAGGATACCCGGGCCAGGTCGATTAGAAAGGCCTGCTCGTTRARGTGTTTTTGGGAGCGTTTGACAGTGATGAGGGGTGGTCGTTTGACCGCGGGCCCATTACGGATGTAGGCAATGAAGCAGTGATCGCTGAGATCCTGGTTGAAGACAGCAGAGGTGTATTTAGAGGGCTTGTTGGTCAGGATGATATCTATGAGAGTGCCCATGTTTACGGATTTAGAGTTGTACCTGGTAGGTTCCTTGATAATTTGTGTGAGATTGAGGGCACTTAGCTTAGATTGTAGGATGGCCAGGGTGCTAAGCACATCCCAGTTTAGGTCAACTAACAGTACAAACTTTGAAGATAGATGGGGGGCAAGCAAGTCACATATGGTGTCCCGGGCACTGCTGGGGGCTGAGGGGGGTCTATAACAAGCGGCAACAGTGATAGACTTATTTCTGGAAAGGTGGATTTTTAAAAGTAGAAGCTTGAACTGTTTGGGCACAGACCTGGATAGTATGACAGAACTCTGCAGGCTATCTCTGAGGTAGATCGCAACTCCGCCCCCTTTGGCATTTCTGTCTTGGCGGAAAATGTTATAGTTGGGGATGGAGATTTCAGAATTTTTGGTGGCCTTCCTAAGCCAGGATTCAGACACGGCTAGGACATCAGGGTTGGCGGAGTGTGCTAAAGCAGTGAGTAAAACAAATTTACGGAGGAGGCTTCTGATGCATGAAACCAAGGCTTTTACGGTTACAGAAGTCAACAAATGAGAGCGCCTGGGGAATAGCTGTAATCCTGGGGGCTACAGGGCCTGGGTTAACCCATACATCACCAGAGGAACAGAGGAGGAGTAGGATAAGGGTACGGCTAAAGGCTATAAGAACTGGTCATCTAGTGCGTTGAGAACAGAGAATAAAAGTAGCAGGTTTCTGGGCGTGGTAGATTCAGGACATAATGTACAGACGAGTATGGTAGGATGTGAGTACAGTGGGTGTAAACCTAGTCGTTGAGTGACCATGAGAGAGCTTGCATCTCTGGAGACACCAGATAAGCCAGGTGAGGTCTCCCCATGTGTGGGTTGTGTGACAAAAGAGCCATCTAAGGCCTGTTGAGCTAGACTAGGTGAAATAAAACAATAATAGTGAAATAAAACAATAATAACTAACCAAAACAGCAGAAGACAAGGAATTATTACATTAGAGAGAGACATGTGTAGCCGAGTGATCATAGGGTCCAATGAGCAGTAATAGGTGAGTCAGGGAGCCGTTTGGTAGTCGCTACTATGCTAGGCGAGCGGGAGACACGGCGTTCAGAAAGCTAGCGGGCCGGGACTAGCAGATGGGTCTTTGGCGACATCGCAACGTTGCAGTCTCTCTCATTATTTTCTTAACTTTTCGCTGTATTATATACTATAGTAATTAATGTAGTGTTTTTTTGCAGATTATAATATGCTGTAATATTTACTGCAGTGTTTTTGCAGACATTCCTGCAGTATTTAGAATGTTTTGTTTTAGTATTTATGACATGGAGTCTTTCTCCTACTGGAAACCTACTGGAGAAATATTAAAATAGCAAATTTAATTGTATTACTAGAGTGTTTTTTGCTAATAAGACTATAGTATTTACTATGGCATTCAACAGTATACTACAACATTGTATAGTAAGTTCTACACGTGATCTGGGGATAATACAGTGAGTAGTATAGTATTCTACAGTAAACTACAGATTACTACATATTTCTATAGTAAGTATGTGAACAAAGATATTTAAGTCTCGGTTTTTGTGTCTAGACTTTGTTCGTTTTGTGTTGCTTGTTTTTGTCTTGTGTAAAATTCCATGCATTGTTATACACTGCTCAAAAAAATAAAGGGAACACTTAAACAACACAATGTAACTCCAAGTCAATCACACTTCTGTGAAATCAAACTGTCCACTTAGGAAGCAACACTGATTGACAATACATTTCACATGCTGTTGTGCAAATGGAATAGACACCAGGTGGAAATTATAGGCAA
>NC_036858.1:71669501-71676770 GCF_002910315.2 Salvelinus sp. IW2-2015 | reverse complement strand
AGAAAAAAGTATTTAATAAGAATATTTCATTCATTCAGATCTAGGATGTGTTATTTTAGTGTTCCCTTTATTTTTTTGAGCAGTGTATATTTTTCATGATTTTTGTAACTCACTCAAATGATTGGCATCTTACCATTCAAACAATTAATCCTGATCTAGGATAACTCACTACACACAATACCCCATAATGAGAAAGCCAATAAAAAATAAATATGCTGAAATATCACATTTACTGTATGTAAGTATTCAGACCCTTTACACAGTACTTTGTAAAGCACCTTTGGTATTGATTACAGACTCGAGTCTTCTTGGGTATGACTCTCCAGAGAAGTTCGATCGGATTCAAGTCTAGGATCTGGCTGGGACACTCAAGGACATTCAGAGACTAGTCCTGAAGCCACTCCTGTGTTGTCTTGGTTGTGTGCTTAGTGTCGTAGTCCTGTTGGAAGGTGAAAAATCTTAAATAAGCATGCCACATTCAAAATATGTGCAACCAGGAAGAGACATAGCCCTTGTTTCAATCCAGACCTGACTGCCCTTGAACAGCACAAAAACACCCTGTGGCGTACTGTATTAGCATCGAATAGCCCCTGTGATATGCAACTTTTCAAGGAAGTTAGGAAAGCTAAGGCTAGCTTTTTCAAACAGAAATTTGCATCCTGTAGCACAAACTCAAAAAAGTTCTGGGACACTGCAAAGTCCATGGAGAATAAGAGCACCACCTCCCAGCTGCTCACTGCACTGGGGCTAGGAAACATTGTCACCACTGATAAATCCAATATAATTGAGAATTTCAATAAGCATTTTTCTACGGCTGGCCATACTTTCCACCTGGCTAACCCTACCCCGGTCAACTGCCCTGCACCCCCCACAGCACCTCTCCCAAGCATCCCCCATTTCTCCTTCATCCAAATCCAGATAGCTGATGTTCTGAAAGAGCTGCTAAATCTGGACTCCTACAAATCAGCCGGGCTAGACAATCTGGACCCTCTCTTTCTACAATGATCTGCCGAAATTGTTGCAACCCCTATTAGTAGCCTGTTCAACCTCTCTTTCGTATCGTCTGAGATTCCCAAAGATTGGAAAGCTGCCGCGATCATCCCCCTCTTCAAAGGGGGAGACACTCTAAACCAAAACTGCTACAGACCTATATCTATCGTACCCTGCCTTTCCAAGGTCTTCGAAAGCCACGTTAACAAACAGATTACCGACCATTTCGAATCCCACCGTACCTTCTCCGCTATGCAATCTGGTTTCCGAGCTGGTCATGGGTGCACCTCAGCCACGCTCAAGGTCCTAAACAATATCATAACCGCCATCGATAAGAGACATTACTGCTTCAGCAGCCGTTTTCATCGACCATGTGCAGAGGCCTTTCTCGTAGCTCTGTCAATCTCCACATTCTTATCGGCAGACTCAACAGCCTTGGAGGTTTCTAAATGACTGCTCGCCTGGTTCACCCAACTACTTCTTCAGATAGAAGTTCAGTGTGTCAAATCGGAGGGGGGCCTGTTGTCCGGTACCTCTTGCAGTACTAGAGGCGTTCCCCACAGCGGTTAATTCTCGGGCCGACTCCTCTTCTATGTATACATAATTTGAGGTCGCTCTTTGGCTGCTGGTGATGCTCTGGATCCACCTCTACGCAGAAGACACCATTCTTGTAAAACAATCTCTACCCCCTTCTTTGGAAACGTGTTAACTAACCTCCAGAAGAGAGCTCAACTGCCATAAACAACTCTCCTTCCGTGGCCTCCAACTTCTCTAAAATGCAAGTACAACTAAATGCAATGCTCTTCATCCGAATGCTGCCCGCACTGACCGCCGTCCAGGATCACTACTCGGGACAGTTCTGACTTTGAATATTGTGGAAGCCTACAAATACCTAGGTGTCTGGGCTAGACTGTAAACTCTCCTTCCAGACGAACATGAAGCATCTCCAATCCAAAAATTAAATTCTAGAATCGGCTTTCTATTTCAGCAACATAATGTAACTTCACTTCATGCTGCAAACATACCTCGTAAAACTGACTATCTACGATCCTGACTTCAGCGATGTCATTTACAAAATAAGCCTCAACATCGTTACTCAAAAATTGGATGCAGTCTATCACAGTGCCATCCGTTTTGGTCACCCAAGCCCCATATACGTACCCACACTGCGACCTGTATGCCCTCTCGTTTGGCTGGCCCTTGCTTCATCCCGTCGCCAAAAACCGCTGGCTCAAGGTTCATGCTAGTATAGCCCCGCTTTATTGGGTCCACTGCGTACCATTAGCAGCACCCACCCGTAGCACGCACTACAGCAGATAATCTCACTGGCCACCCCCAAAGCCAATTCCTCCTTTGGCCGCCTTTCCTTCCAGTTCTCTGCTGCCAATGACTGGAACGAACTGCAAAAATCACTGAAGCTGGAGACTCATATCTCCCTCACTAGCTTTAAGCACCAGCTGTCAGAGCAGCTCACAGATCACTGCACCTGTACATAGCCCATCTGTAAATTGCCCATCCAACTACCTCTTCCCCGTACTGTATTTATTTATTTGTTTTGCTCTTTTGCACACCAGTATCTCTACCTGCACATTCATCTTTTGCACATCTATCACTCCAGTGATTAATTGGTATATTGTTATTACTTCGCCACTATGGCCTATTTATTGCCTTACCTCCCTTATCTTACCTCATTTGCACACACCGTATATATACTTTTTTCTACTGTATTATTGACTGTATGTTTGTTTATTCCATGTGTAACTCTGTGTTGTATGTGTCGAACTGCTTTAATGTATCTTGGCCAGGTCGCAGTTGTAAATGAGAACTTGTTCTCAACTAGCCTACCTGGTTAAATAAAGGTGAAATAAAAATAAAAACCTATGTTCTAAGCGCTCTGGAGCAGGTTTTATCAAGGATCTCTCTGTACTTTGCTCCGTTCATCTTTAGCTCAATCCTTTTACTGAGGAGTGGCTTCCGTCTGGCCACTCTACTATAAAACCCTAATTGGTGGAGTGCTGCGAAGATGCTTGTCCTTCTGGAAGGTTCTCCCATCTCCCCAGAAGAACTCTARAGTTCTGTCAGAGTGACCATTGGGTGCTTGGTCACCTCCCTGACTAAGTCCCTTCTCCCCCGATTGCTCAATTTGGCTGGGCGGCCAGCTATAGGAAGGGTCTTGGTGGTTCCAAACTTCTTACATTTAAGAATGATGGAAACCACTGTGTGCTTGGGGACCTTCCAATGCTGCAGAAATGTTTTGTTACCCTTCCACAGATTTGTGCCACGACACAATCCTGTCTCAGAGATCTACAGATAATTCCTTCGACCTCATGGCTTGGATTTTGCTCTAACATGCACTGCCAACTGTGGGACCTTATATCGACACGTGTGTGCCTTTCCAAATCATGTCCAATAAATTGAATTTACCACAGGTGGACTCCAATCAAGTTGTAGAAACATCTCAAGGATGATAAATGGAAGCAGGATGCACCTGAGCATAATTTGGAGTCTCGTAGTAAAGGGTCTGAATACTTATGTAAATAAGGTATTTCTGTTTTCTTTTTCAAAWWWWWWTKTTTCTCTTTGTCATTACGGGGTACTGTGTGTAGATTGCTGAGGAAATAGTTTTATTTAATCCATTTTAGAATAAGGCTGTAACGGGACAAAATGTGGAAAAAGTCAAGGGGTCTTTCCGGAGGCACTGTACCTACATTTAATATATACCTACATTTCCCTGTACCCTGCACATCGACTCGGTAGTATTACCCCATGTACATAGCCAAGCTATCATTGACCATTGTGCATTTATTAAACTAAAATAGTTATTAAAATCATTTGTTATTGTATTCTGTATTGCTGGGAAGGGCCCGTACGTAATAATTTCACTTGTACTCTACACCTGTTGTTTACCAAGAATGTGACAATTAAAATTGGATTTGAATACTACCATGATGCTGTGATGCAGGTCTTTAGATGTTTTACACATAAAGGTATGTAGTTCCACATTTGAACCTAAACATTGCATTCTATTTTGTTGGACTGAGCATTACTTTTCCGTGTGCGAGCATGCCCTGGTTTTATTTCACCACAATGGGAAGGAGAAAGCACACGGAGAAGTATCACTTGAGTCCAACAAAATGGAATACAGCTTGTGGATGAAGTTTGGAATGACACAGCCCTTCAAAGAAARTGTTACCTTCTGTTGCATAGCTCCCTGAACAGTTGTACTTCTATGGATATAGTTAGACTTTTTGTTGTATGTATTTCCAGACATGTATTGGCTTATTGACTCAAGTCTACTGGAGACCTTTAGCCAAGGCCTTTGGTGCGGTTGGTGCCCTTTTCAGAGAGGCAGAGTAGGCTTTTAAATCCATGGTGGAAAAATACTGCTGACGTGTGGTCCATTGCAAGGAAGTACATTCAGTTAAGAGTTTCAGTGTGTGTATGGGGGGGGGTCTTGGTGTGTGTGTATGTGCAACTGTTCAAATCAAAATTGAATCAAATGTATTGTATTTGTATTTGTATTTGTCACATGCGCTGAATATAACAGTTGTAGACCTTACAGTGAAATACTTACTTATGAGCCCCTAACCAACAATGCAGTTAAAAAAAAAACACTGATAAGAATAATAGAAAAGTAATAAGTAATTAAAGAGCAGCAGTAAAATAACAATAGCGAGACTATGTACAAGGGGGTAGCGATACAGAGTCAATGTGTGGGGGCACCGGTTAGTTGAGGTAATATGTACATGTTGGTAGAGGGGGTGTCTATGACTATGCATAGATTACAACAGAGAGTAGCAGTGGTGTGAAGAGGGGGTGAGGGGGAGGGGGGCACTGAAAATAGTCTGGGTAGCCATTTGACTAGATGTTCAGGAGTCTTATGGCTTGGAGATAGAAGCTGTTTAGAAGCCGCTTGGAACAAGACTTGGCGCTCCAGTACCACTTGCCGTGCAGTAGCAGAGAGAAATTTCTATGACTAGGGTGGCTGGAGTCTTTGAGAATTTTTAGAGCCTTCCTCTGACACCGCCTGGTATAGAGGCTGAGGATGGCAGGAAACTTTGCCCCAGGGATGTACTGGGCCATTCACACTACGCTCTGTAGTGCCTTGCGGTGGGATGCCGAGCAGACCAGGGAGTGATGCAACCAGTCAGGATGCTCTCGATGGTGCAGCTGCTGAACCTTTTGAGGATCTGAGGACCCTACTCATCTCGGCTCTTCATATAGTAAGATTAGATGCACACTTTCCCCAATTTATTGGAAGAAGTGGGCTGTGAGTGATAGGCCCTAGTTATCTTCAAGTAGCCAAACAACAAAACTAGGCTGCTTAATTAAGAAAATGCTGAATACCCAAGCTTCTGCGGTGGTGCACAAATGTAGGCTAAATAGCTTTTGTTCTCCTTAAATATTTCAGGAGTATTGCATCTTAGGCTACATCTCTGAAACCAGAAGTCTGTATTTTTTTTATACCCAAAGTAGATTTCTGTTTTCTCATTGAAAAGTGTTTATTGTTCTCTTGGCCTTCATCAGAGCTTTTAAACTAAATACTAAACCATCTTTTAAATTCTGAATGTGTCCGCTGATATAGCCTTTTGATATGGATTGAAAGAACTACTGTGCGGACTGATGGAGCTTCTTCCATGGCTGCTCCTTCCATGGCTGTACTAAGTGGACCTACTGTCGGTGCTGGTGCTTCTGCTGGTCCTGGCATCGGAAATCTTGCGCTCATGAATGTGTCGTGTCAAAGGATAGTGAATAAAGTTAACTTCATAGCTTTCATTGGTAAGGTTGTCAACACGACTCATGTTGTGGGAAGCAGAAATTCCAGGATGAAGGTTATTGTGCATACAGCAAATKAGTTATTGGGGGTAACAGATGTTACTGTCAAAATGGTTGTTAACATGCTGAATAATCTTAAGGGTGGATTGTTTCAGCATAATATAGATAAAGACCGAACCTTTGGAGCTACAAACTAATATGTCACCAATAATGTAAGTTAGCCACAGTTGACTAGCCTAGCCAGCTAATACTGTAAACATCAATGTGCCTGCTCAGGAAGCTAGTGTTTCATTAGCTTTTTCTCGTTCAATGAATTCAATTTTGCATAATGTTTAGGCATAATTTTCTAATTTCAAGTAACTAACTGCGTGTGTGTGTGTGTGTGTCGAGTGTGTGTCATGTATGGTACAATGGAGGTTTAAAAACGACATTAGCCAATACATATGTCATAGCCTACACATAGCATACATTGCAATATAATCTTCTTTAAAAACAGTTGTACAATGTGCTCTGCAATAAGATAACCAGAGCTGGATTTCTAAACCAGATGAGTTTTCAAATTGCAGCTGCTCAATACCATGGTGGGCATGCATAATGTTGAATGCATTGGACTATAAAGTATGGAGAATGATAAAGATTCTGTAGCATTATTGAAAAAGATGTTGGGGATGAATGTTTGAGTTTTAAATGCTAAATATTTAGTGAATGTGAGTATATTTAGGTGGTTTAAATGATTAACTTTATTTATATTTGTATTCAAATGTATTGATTGGCCAAATCTGTCTAGATTCTCTTTTGGATGTAATACAATTACATAAAACGTTTTGATATAAGTTTTTTATTTTATTTAAATGCCTGTGCTGTTTTTGTTATTGATTATGTGTGGGTTATGATTGGGTTATGTATGGGTTATGAATGGGTAATCTTTAGTTATGTATGGCTTATGTATGGATTATGAATGGGTTATGAATGATTATGAATGGGTTATGAATGGATTACAAATAAATTATGTTTGGATTAGTAATGGGTTATGTATGGGTTATAAATGGGTTATGTATGGGTTATGTATGGATTATGAATGGGTTATGTGTGGGTTATGAACGTTATATGAAGTCCTTATGTAGGTACCCTTCATAATAAAGTGTTAACAAATTGTCCACCATTCAGTAGTGCTGAATCAAAACAACAGGCGCTTAAAACGGCTGTAATCAAAGTGGTATTATATGACATATCTCCCAGGTAATGAGATGCTATTTCAGGGCATCACAACATCTCTAACCACAGTTTTAGCCTGTGTCTCAAATGGCACCCTATTTCATACATAGTGCACTACTTTTGACCAGAACCCCCAACCCTGGTCAAAAGTAGTGCACTATGTAGGGCATATTGTGCCATTTGGGATGAAGCCATGGGCTTTGAAATATTTCCTGGGCTTTTGAGCTCCATCGATTAATTTCATCCCTCCGTTTTCGTATGATAACAGAACAGGCATAGAGCAGCAGG
>NC_036858.1:71653384-71669476 GCF_002910315.2 Salvelinus sp. IW2-2015 | reverse complement strand
TGTTGGTGTGTGTTTTTTGTGTGTCGTGTGTGTGTGGTGTGTGTGTGTGTGTGCTGTGTGTGTGTGTGTGTTGTTGGTGTTGTGGTGTGGTATGTGTGTGTGTGTGTGTGTGTGTGTGTGTGTGGTGTGTTGTGTGTGGGTGTGGTGTGTGTGTGTGTTGTGTTGTGTGTTACAGTTAGCACAGTGCGGATTAGGGCTCCAGACCTTTCTCAGATGAAGACTGTAATCATCAGGACAGGCGTAACAGTGCTGTTAAGCGAGTAGGGGGACGAATTGTGGCTTGATATCACACCGCCTTAACCCGCCCACACAACCCCCCACACACACAACACACACACACCACACCACAACACACACACACACACACACACACCACACACCACACACACACACACACACACACACACACACACAACAGGACACACACACACTCACACACACACAGCACACACAGCACACCACACAACCCCCCCTACACACACACACAATACAACACTCATCCTTCTGGTTTTTAGTGGTAGAGAACCAGGGGAGCAAGACAGATGGATCCAGAGGCCTGGGTTGGTGGTTCTCGTGTGGGTCTGTCTCATCAGTGCTCCACTGACTCTGTACATAGTCAAAGCTTTCCTTAATTTTTGGGTCATTCACAGTGGTCAGGTATTCTGCCACTGTGTACTCTCTGGCTAGGGCAAATATCATTCTAGTTTGCTCAGTTTTTTTGTAAATTTTTTGAATGTGTCAAGTAATTATCTTGTTGTTTCTCATGATTTGGATAGGTCTAATAGTGTTGCTGTCCTGGGGCTCTGTGGTGTCTGTTTGTGTTTTGTGAAACAGAGCCCCTCGGACCAACTTGACTTAGGGGACTTCTTCTCCATGTTCATCTCTCTGTAGGTGAATGGCTTTGTTATGGAAGGTTTGGGAATCG
Organism: Salvelinus sp. IW2-2015; assembly: GCF_002910315.2. Taxonomy (NCBI): domain Eukaryota; kingdom Metazoa; phylum Chordata; class Actinopteri; order Salmoniformes; family Salmonidae; genus Salvelinus; species Salvelinus sp. IW2-2015. The sequence goes on along the minus strand of NC_036858.1, from coordinate 71,668,551 downwards.
CTTCCTTTTTGGTGGTTGTAGAATTTACAGCTCTTCTGGATTTTTGAATAATTAGCGGGTATCAGCCTAAATTCTGCTCTGCATGCCACTATTATTGGTGTTCTATTGTTGTACACAGAGGACATTCATTGTTTTCTATCGGCTCTCTCTCTCTCTCTCTCTCTCTCTCTCTTCCTCTCTTCTCTCTCTCTCTCTCTCTCTGTCTCTCTCTCTCTCTCTCTCTCTCTCTCTCTCTCTCTCTCTCTCTCTACTCTCTCTCTCTCTCTCATCTCTCTCTCTCTCTCTCTCGTCTCATCTCTCTCTCTCTCTCCTCTCTCTCTCTCTCTCTCTCTCTCTCTCTCTCTCTCTCTCTCTCTCTCTCAAATATTTTGAAAGCGTTATCCTAAAGGACAGGCTTACCTACCCACATGAAAAAATACTACAGTTTACTTCAGAATATGGGTAGATTTGCTTTTAGCCAAATCCTTTTGGAGCAAGCCAAATATTTTCATGTTTTGAAAAGTTATCCTAGATCAGGATTCATTGTTTGAATGGTAAGATGCCAATCATTTGAGTGTGACCATTATACAATTATAAAATGCATGTTGCGCGTGTCACGTTCGTCGTAATGTGGAAGAGAGGAGGACCAAGGCGCAGCGTGAAGTGAATACATTCTTCTACTTATTTAAGAAGAACACTTAACCAAACTAATACAAAACAATAAAATGAACGTGACGCTATATATAATAGTGCAGACACAAGCAACTAACACATAGACAATAACCCACAACCCACAATACAAAACAGGCTACCTAAATATGGTTCCCAATCAGAGACAACGCAAAACACCTGTCTCTGATTGAGAACCATATCAGGCCAAACACATAGAAATAGACAAACCAGACATACAACATAGAATGCCCACTCAGATCACACCCTGACCAAACAAAACATAAAACATACAAAGCAAACTATGGTCAGGGCGTGACAGTAACCCCCCCCTCAAGGTGTGGACTCCGGCAGCAAACCTAAACCTATAGGGGAGGGTCTGGGTGGACATCTGTCCGCGGTGGCGGCTCCGGCGCGGGACGTGGACCCGACTCCACCATAGTCATAACCCGCTTTGGTGGCGCCTCTAGAGCSGGGACCCTTGCAGCGGGTCCCGGGACTGAAGACCATCCTAGAGGGCGCCACTGGACGGAGGGGCAGCTCCGGACTGAGGGGCAGCTCCGGACTGAAAGGCGGCTCTGGCAGCTCCTGACTGGCGTGCGGCTCTGGCGGCTCCTGACTGGCGGGCGGCTCTGGTAGCTCCCGACTGGCGGGCGGCTCTGGCGGTTCCTGACTGGCGTTTTGGGTCAGAAATGCCTTCTGGAACATATGAACTTTAATGTGCCTTAATAACAAAATTGTATGCCATCTGTAAGCATGAACAAAATTGTTATATTACTTGCCTAGTTAGTTTAGCCACGGAAAAACAGGAACATTCCCGCTAGCCATGATTGGTTGAAATTATGGCTATGCTGGACATGCCGAGAGATGAGTTCAGATTGGTCGGCCATGTAGCACGCCTATGTCTATGACAATGGGCTGCTCAGTATGTGTAGGATWTCACGAATAACTGCAAAGGTATACTTTGATTTGATTTGATTTGAGAAGTCTTTCCATAATAAACTTCTGCTCTGCCCGTTTAAAGGCACAGTCAATTTAGTGTATGTACAGTAAACTTCTGACCCACTGGAATTGTGATACAGTGAATTCTAAGTGAAATAATCTGTCTGTAAACAATTTTGGGAAAAAATATTTGTCTCATGCACAAAGTAGATGTCCTAACCGACTTGCCAAAACTATAGTTTGTTATCAAGAAATCTGTGGAGTGGTTGAAAAACGAGTTTTAAWGACTCCAACCTAAGTGTATGTAAACTTCAATTGTAACTACCTTAAGGATAGCCCCTCTTTTTCAATTTTCGCCTAAAATGACATACCCAAATCTATCTGCCTGTAGCATTCTTGGTACCATTTGAAAGAAAACACTTTGACGTTTGTGTAAATATGAATTGAATGTATGAGAATATAACACAATCGATCTGGTAGAAGAAAATACAAAGAAAAAAACTACCTTTTTTTTCAACCACCATCTTTGAAAAGCAACAGAAAGGTCCCGTCTCTAGCCATCACTCTCTTTGTAATTTCGATTGTGTCCAAAAAATGGGAGCAGTGTATGTGCAAAGTTTCGGACGGATAACTTGAAGTATGAGCAAACAACATGACATTAGTGTGAAGTCACCCAGACACATTTGGGAAAATCGTGAAGAAGGCATATACATTCACATTACGTTTTTCTGCAAGAATATCGTCAAATCTGTATACTTGGACTTTGATTTAGCTTTTTTTCCAGTATTAGTAGAATTATTTTAAGTTCAACATTTGCAAAACACCCAGTTTTCATAACTTCATAACTCTCCATTTTCCTATAATTTTTGTACAAAAGGAAAAGACTTGTTGTCGCACAAGTTTAGCAGCTAAATTTTGCGACAGATACAGGGTTACCTCCCAGCTCATTGGCTATMTAGCTAGCTTTGTTTGACCCCGATTGGTGCTTATTTGACAAAGTTACAGTCGATCAAGTGAAGACCGCCCGCTTCATCGGCGTTTCATAAAGGCGTTGCTCTCTGACCAAATTTGGTAACCTAAAGGATATACTACACCCCTAATGATATAGGGAAGTCTTGTTACGCTCTAGGATCTCTGAGGAATAAATACAAACGTGATTTGACTGGTTGAAGCCACGTTTAGGTTTAGATTTTCACMGATTCCTTTATTTGCAAATTGAACGAGTGGAAATACAAAATCGATCGTGCAAACAATATGGACCTTTTTAGCATATGAAAAAWGATTTTATCTAACAAAACGACACTTCGTGTTATCTCTGGGACCCTTTGGATGATAAATCAGAGCAAGATTTCAGAATGTAAATACACATTTCACCTTCAGATGTGAAAAAAGTGTTTTGTTGTTAGGAGCTCTCCTCAAACAATAGCATGGCATTTTTTTCACAGTAATAGCTACTGTAAATTGGACAGTGCAGTTATATTAACAAGAATTAAAGTTTTCAGCTGAAATTAGACACTTATATCCTGTCTGGGAACCCCAACCCCTCACCAACAGCCAATGAAATTGCAGGGCACCAAATTCAATCAACAGAAATCTCATAATTCAWATTTCTCAAACATAGAAGTGTTAGACACCATTTTAAAGATAAACTTCTCRTTAMTCCAACCACAGTGTCCGATTTCAAAAAGGCTTTTCGGGGGAAAGCAGAACATATCATTATGTTAGGTCAGAAACTAGTCACAGAAAGCATACAGCGATTTTCCAACCAAAGAGAGGAGTCACAAAAAGCAGAAATATAGATAAAATGAATCACTAACCTTTGATATTTTTCATCAGATGACACTCCTGGGACAACATGTTACACAATACATGTATGTTTTGTTCGATCAAGTTTATATTTATTTCCAAAAACCTCAGTTTACATTTGGCTTTGCCTCCAAAACATCCCGTGAATTTGCACAGAGCCACATCAATTTACAGAAATACTCCTAATAAACATTGATAAACAAAGATACAAGTGTTATTCACTGAATTAAAGATATACTTCTCCTTAATGCAACCGCTGTGTCAGATTTCAAAAAAACTTTACGGAAAAAGCAAACCATGCAATCATCTGAGTACGGCGCTCAGACAACAATTCAAGCCAAACAGATATTCGCCATGTTGGAGTCAACAGAAGTCAGAAATAGCATTATAAATATTCACTTACCKTTGATGATCTTCATCAGAATGCACTCCCAGGAATCCCAGTTCCACAATAAATGTTGGACTTGTTCGATCAAGTTGTCATGTCGTTGCCCTCTTTGGGAACAGCAAGCCCCATCCCCCACTCCCTGCCTCTCCCTGCCTCCTACACAGGCTGCTGTGGTCAGAGAGAGGTCGTAAATTCCTGAGGAGAGGATCTCCTCATGGCCACACAGTATAGAGACAGAGTGAGTTTTCATAGAGAACAAAGGAATTTCTTCCACCTCACAGAACTTGAGGTTCGAACAACATTTATGTTCCGGAGAAGGTATAAAAGATCGGTGAAGAATTCAGCCACGAACTTTGTTCGTAGTCCGTTTGTTACATTTTGGTGAAGCTCATGGGAGACGGTGCGGCCACATACCATATCGCTGTTTATATAACAGCCTACAATCTAATTGTTGTATAAGATGAATGAGTGAGGATGATACTGTTTGTAAAATTGTGTAATGTGATTTTGGACTGTTTAACAACAAGCTAAGCTGTGTTTTGGTATATTTCACTTGTGATTGCATGATTATAAATATTTTTTGTAATATTTTTGTATCTGATACGTTTGGGAATTTTCTTCTGCCTTTCAGCACCAGAACGAAGCTGTAGTTTTCTCAACATAACGCACAACCCAAATGGCGTTTTTTTGTTATAAAAGTAATATTTATCGAACAAAAAGAACATTTGTTGTGTAACTGGGAGTCTCGTGAATGCAAACATCCGAAGATTATCAAAGGTAAGCGATTCATTTTATTGCTCTTCTGACTTTCGTGACCATGCTAATTTGGGGCTAGCTGTTGTAGCATTGATTTATACACTCACAAAAGCTTGGATGTCTTTCTCTGTAAAGCATATTTTCAAAATCTGACACGATAGGTGGATTAACAACAAGCTAAGCTGTGTTTTTTTTGTATATTTCACTTGTGATTGCATGATTATAAATATTTTTAGTAGTATTTTTGAATTTGGCGCCCTGCAATTCAGCGGTTGTTTAGGGAAATKATCCCGCTAAAGGGATCTGTGTGCAGAGAGGTTAATGATAGTAAAGAAACGACAAAGTTAATCTTTATGTCCAAATACCTCCTTTTTGTTCGCGCATTTAGCCCAGGATTCCAAATTCATGACGCGCGATCACTAGGAGCAGACGAAAAGTCAAAAAGTTCCGTTACAGTCCGTAGAAACATGTCAAACGAAGTATAGAATCAATCTTTAGKATGTTTTTAACATAAATCTTCAATAATGTTCCAACCGGAGAATTCCTWTGTCTTCAGAAATGCAATGGAACTCAAGCTAACTCTCATGTGAACGCACATGGTCAGCTCATGGCACTCTGGGAAAGACCTTACTCAATCCCCTCTCATTCGCCCCCACTTCACAGTAGAAGCATCCAACAAGGTTCTAAAGACTGTTGACATCTAGTGGAAGCCTTAGGAAGTGCAATATGCCCCCATAGACACTGTGTATTCGATAGGCCAAGAGTTGAAAAACGACAAACCTCAGRWTTCCCACTTCCTGGTTGGATTTTTTCAGGTTTTCGCGTGCCATATGAGTTCTGTTATACTCACAGACATCATTCAAACCGTTTTAGAAACTTCAGAGTGTTTTCTATCCAGATCTACTAATAATATGCATATATTAGCAACTGGGACTGAGTAGCAAGCAGTTTACTCTGGGCACACTTTTCATCCAAACGTGAAAATGCTGCCCCCTAGCCCAAACAGGATATCTACCGACATTTGTTGCTTCTCTAAAATCTGCGATCATGACACAAGGCGCTGCATGATTTACAACTGTCCCTTTGACAGGACGCCTATCCCTAAGTTAWGCCTTTGCCCCACCCATCTCTTTAAGGATTCACATGCATGACATCAGCAGCACGGTGGTCCTAAATAGCATACCTGGAGTGTTTTAACACCAATAAACCCATCCGTATGAAAATGTATTTGTATTTATTAAGGACTCCCATTAGGCAGCAACAACTCTTCCTTGGGTCCAGCAACATAGGGATAGTGTGTGAACTATGCTGAATGGGTGTAAACAAATGAGAGCTCTCCAGGATGTGTACCAAAATACTCAAGGGCCATTTTCTCAAATGTTGGGTTACAAGTTTATCAACTTTCAAAGCAGACAAAAATGTATTTGATCGACAGAGGTGTATTTTTCTTTTGTCAAACTTTCTTTATTGCAATGAATGATGATGGACACTGTGTTTTCCCAATAAAGGACGACTACTGAATCATTTTGAATGTACGTGGGGCAGGTTATGTCATCACGTAACCATAAAGTTCCACTCCACATCTAATTCATTCTATAATGCCAACTGCTTGTCGGAGGATGGAGGAAGAAACCAAGGTGTTTCTTGRTTTGATTTGTGAACAAGACACAACATCAATTTTAGAAAATCAAAAAGAAACKCCTTAGTGTTTGACATGCAAAGTAAAGGATATAACAAAAGCTGGGACATCCAAGTGGAAGGCCTTGAAACAGTGCTACCTGCGTGCTCTTAACTTAGTCCAAGAAAATATTACAATATTGTATATAGTTTGTTTTCTCACAGGATGATAAGGCAGTGCAATGTGCAAGTTGTCCTTCCTATCGGTGTACCACTCAAGAGGAGGATAGTCTGCTTCATCGCCACCAATAGGGAGACGATTGCACACCATGGGGTTGCATTTGTTCCAAGTAGTGGCAGCTCTGGAAAACTCTGCYACACAGTTTCCACTCATTGTGGAGTAAAACAAAAATCGGAGATCTCTTCAACATATCCCAAAGCCTAGAACCAAGACACATGGAGAGGCAGCCTTTAGTTACTATTCYCCCAGCCTCTGGAATAGCCTGCCAGAGAACCTGAGGGGGGCCGAAACTGTGGATATATTTAAAAGAGATCTTAAAACATAATTTAAACTTTGCTTTTCCTCAGGGTGCTTTTTAGTTGTTCAGTTGGTGTCATTCTTTTGTTTTTTATCTTATGTTTGTTCTGTTGTAAATATTTCAGATTTTATTTTCATAGTTTTTTATTAGTTAGTTCCTGTAAAGCATATTGCGTTGCATTCCATGTCTGAAATGAGCTGTATAAATACGCCTTAATTTGATGTACAAAGTCAAGATTAAAAACATCCCCAACTTTGCACTGGACCCTGTCGTACTCTAAGTGTTTCGCTTTCCACACTAATTTGGTTAGGGTTGCAGTATCTGGTGCAATAACTGGCCTCAGCTCCGATGGGATTGCTCACAGAGGTATTTCTGTCAACATGTTGTGGAGTGCTTCAGAGCCCAAAGTGCCACTCGATTGGGACTACCAACATTATTTTACCTGGTAGCGCTTTGCARGGCCTTTGGCAATATTTTGGTACTTTAGTTGTCAACCATGGCGGACAGACCAGGAATAAGAGGTTGACATTTTTGCTTCCACACTGGCAAAAGGTTGTTGAAAAAAGGATTTAATGGAATTCTGAAGTGTGATAATTACACCAGAGAAGAATCTGGCGCTGCTCTGCCTTTTTCTTCACACCAAGCAGCGTGGGTATAACCAGTCCAAATAAGCACTTTTTTTCTCATTGGATGTCAAGCACCACGGCTAGTGGCCACAACACATCCGCTTATTCTTTCAAAAATGAGAGCTCTTGAGGCTGCAGTCTTCACACCTCCAGACGGTCACAAACGTCCATGAGCTGGGCCTCGCTGAGTGAAACGATCTTCAGAATTCAGAATTCCATCAAGTCACACAAGGAATGCTACATTTTATTTCACCTATACTCTCCACGGCCTCTGCTGCCAACATGCGCCTAGTGTCCTTGTTTTGATTGGCAGCACACTTGGTCATTGATCTGTGAAACACCTTCCAGTTTGGTCCCTGCGAAACCACTTCGCTAAGTCCTTGGTGGCTATACAACTGTATGTGTGTGATACACACCACTTGTGGGGTGGAAGAAAAAATGCATGTACTCTGTGCATCTCAAACACACATCTCCCCAAGTATGGCAGCCACATCCTCAAATGCATCGTCTTCATGGTCAGCTTTGTCTTTTGAAAATTCTTTGAACGCCTTTACAAAGTTGTTGCCATTATCTATGGAYGTAGCTGTGACTTTATGTTGAATATTGGAGACCACAAGTATCGCCTGAATCTGTTCTGATATGAGATCATAAGTGTGCCGGCCTCAGATTCTGGCACAGGTCAATGTAGCTCTGGGTTGGAGATGACAATGGAGTGTCTGTAAGAATACGAGGAGAGAGGATAGCCTTTAACCTTTTACTGGAATTAGGTTTTTTCTTGGTCTTTGTGTGGGCTTCAATGATRACAGATGGTTGTTCTAGAACAGAAATTATGACAGATGGTTATTCTAGAACAGAAATGATGACAGATGAATAATCTAGAACATAAATGATGACAGATGGTTGTTCTAGAACAGAACTTATGACAGATGGTTATTCTAGAACAGAAATGATGACAGATGGATAATCTAGAATATAAATGATGACAGATGGTTGTTCTAGAACAGAAATGATGACAGATGTATAATCTACAACATAAATGATGACAGATGGTTGTTCTAGAACAGAAATGTTGACGGACAGATGTTCTACAACAGAAATGATTCCCTGACCTGTCAATGTTTTTAATTTGCTGTTTTTGATTTTGTTATACTCTTGTGAATTCAATGGTCTTTACTAGATTACTTGTAGTTTTTCGTGTTGTCTGTCTGTAATTTTTGTAATGACTTGGTGCTGCCCATCTTGGCCAGGATGCTCTTGAAAAAGAGATTTTAAATCTCAATGAGCCCTTCCTGGTTAAATAAAGGTTAAATAAAAAATTTTAAGAAATGATGGCAGATGGTTGTTCTAGGTATGGAACAGAAATCAAGCAGTGTAAATAAATCACTTGAAACAATGACATTAAAGGTATACTAAAAAACATTCAAAGTCATGTGCTATTCATTAGCGTAAATGAAATAAATAATACTCTTCAGAAATGACTTTGTCAAAGCAACAAAATAACTACGGCTTACAATGATGGTGAATATAATACACATTTTGGGATTAAGTGGGTTAAAATCTTCCTAGAATGATCACAGGGTTGATGGAGGCATATGTAAAAATGCTTGACTTGGACATCTATCCATGTCTTGAGGACATCGGGAAATGGCATTGGTCCTCAGATCCTCAAAAGGTTCTACAGCTGYACCATTGAGAACATCCTGACTGGTTGCATTATTGCCTGGTATAGCAACTGCTCGACCTCGGACCGCAAGGCACTACAGAGGGTAGTGAGTACGGCAGATAGTGAGTACGGTAGATTACTGAGGCAAAGCTTCCTGCCATCCAGGACCTCTATACCAGGCGGTGTCAGAGGAAGGCCCTAAAAGTTGTCAAAGACTCCAGCCACCCTAGTCATAGACTGTTCTCTCTGCTACCGCACGGCAAGCGGTACCAGAGCGCCAAGTCTAGGTCCAAGAGGCTTCTAAAGAGCTTCTACCCCCAAGCCATAAGACYCCTGATCATCTAATCAAATGGAAACCCAGACTATTTGCATTTCCCCCTCCCTTTCCCACCGCTGCTACTCTCTGTTGTTATCAACATGCATAGTCATTTTAATAACTCTACCTACTTGTACATATTACCTCAATTACCTCGATTAACCAGTGCCCCCGCACATTGACTCTGTACCGGTACCCCCCATATATAGTCTTGCTATTGTTATTTTACTGCTGCTCTTTAATTACATGTTACTTTTATTTCTTCTTCKTMKTMKTMGTAGTTTTTAGTTTTAAATTGTTTAACTGCATTGTTGGTTAGGGGCTCGTAAGTAAGCATTTCACTRGTTCAAGGTCTACACCATTTCAAGGTCTACACCTGTTGTATTCGGCACATGTGACGAATACATTTTGATTTGATTTGATTTGAAATGCCGTCATAACAAGCCACATTGGCGGATGGCCGTGAATCCCATGACTCTGGATCAGAAGGTTGCGTCAAAGATTTGTATAACTAACCCAAGATAGACCACAGCCTGTTGTTTCCAATGGGAGAAAATTCCTGGTGGGACATCAAAGGAGGTGGGCAGAGCCAAGCATGAGCTAGCGAGATCCTATTGGCACGTTTTAGCATGTATTTGCATATTTCCCGCTAGGGAAAGCCTACTCTGTAAAGTGCGTGTGTGCAATAACTACATTTGCCCTTGCATTCCTCCTAAACAAAGCAATTGCTTGAAACTTTGGCAAAGGTTAACGTCTCCAAAATTGTGTCCACTCTGTTTGTAACATATTTTAGTTTTGGGAACAGAAAACAACTTACACACAAAACCCCACAATGACAAAGCAAAAACAGGTTTTTATACATTTGTGGAAATGTATAAAATATATATATACTGTATATATATATATTTATATATAATTTTTACAAAAGTATTCAGACCTTTTGCCATGAGACTGGAAATTGAGCTAAGGTACGTCCTGTTTCCATTGATAATCCTTGAGATATGTCTAAAACTTGATTGGAGTCAACCTGCAGTAAATTCAATTGATTGGACATGATTTGGAAAGGCACACACCAGTGTTAATTAACAAATAAAAGAGATAGAGGGATGAGTCCGGGGTTCCAATACTTGCTCTGAACAGGCGTGCTGCCTGGGAATGGGTCCTCTTCCTTTGGGGCAAAGAAAAGGAAGAAAGAGACAGGTGACTCAAACAATACCTAGTATCTTATTTGGTGTTGGATCGAGGCGCTTATCATACTCATTCCAGTTCTTCTGAGGTCTAGGCTTACCCTCTGCCTGTCTGCCCAAGTGCTCGAGTGACTGCACCTCTACGTATACCCATTTGGAGTAATAAGGGACAGGTGGGACCAATTCCAGATGCCAATTGGTTGCAGCACCTGGACTGGGTAGTATTGGTGCTGAATCACCAGTGCCAGTTGGGGCCTGTAGAGCTGTCCATGGTGCTAACTGACCTTGGCCTCTCTAGCCCTCTGGAGCTGACCCAGGTCCTGCTCCTTCCTTTGTAGCTCCCTGTTGGCCCCGGCTTGCCGCAGTCTGAAAACTTTCCAAATGCACTGCAATTGAGCTCAAATGTTTCAGTGATGAGAACATTTGCAGAATGTTGGCTCCATCTTCTCCCATGGCCGGCCACTGGTAGTGAGTGGAAATGCCAACKGGATGCTTCAGATTTATACATCTGGTGAAATATCTAGTTTATGTTCTATCTGTGGTTGCGTGTTCGATCCCAGTGGTAGACACTAATATGTTTGTATTTTTTTAACCCTATCCCAAACCTTAACCATTCGGAATGAGTGTCTAAACGTAATAGTTTGATGTTTGGAGAAATGAAACGAGAAGTCAACCCAGGGTGTAAAAAAATACTTTAAAGTTTGACTTTTGGAGCAACTTCGAAATGTGAATTCTAGAGTGAGACTTTGAGAGCTTGTTGATAAATCTAGGCTACATAACAACACAAAAAGGATAAGGTTGGCCGACACAAGACACATTKGTATGCTACCCACTTTTAGCATACACATCTGGAGCCTCATTTATAACCGTTGCATACATGTTACAATAAATATCAGAAAAGACTGTGCACGCGCAAAAATATTGAGATTTATAAAATTGGCACAGGCCATGCATACACGTTTCACATTATAAATCAGTCTTATCATAAAACTGTGTGTGCGTGAACAAGCATTATAACTCCGTCTGAAAAATGTCTCTCATTCAACTTTCATGGTGACAGTAACACTCTTATGTGCTGTATACTTTGGAAGTATTGGAATTAGGCCAAGATAGTATTTAAAGGGTATAAAGGAAATAGCAATGGTGAACTTGATCAAATGTCTTTGGGGGTGTTGGCAGAATGTTTTCTGTTGCAGTGACATTTTCTATATCTGACCATTTCTGAAAGACAAAAACAATTGCAAATTGTTTAGAATCTGTAGACAGATCCTTTGAATTCAATAATGTTGTCTATTTACCACTGGGAAGTGGGTCCAATTAAATGAGAGATGGGATGAATGGAACCCTATCCTAACTTTTTGGAGGCCTCGTCAGAAAAGATGAGGAATGTATTTTGCAATGATCATGGAATTGAAATTAAATAATAGGAAATATTTATAATTATTTCAGAATGCAGAGATCAAATAAATAGATTTTCGCTTATCTTGTTATATATATATTTTTTTTATATTATATTTTTTATGAATAAGAGTGTCATCATATATTCCTGCACAAGGCTACTACTAGGTTACTGTTGCTATAATTGCAATGCAAGAGGATAAGCACATTCTCATGGCAAGTTCAGTTTTTATAACTGGCGCATGGATGTTTTGGGGCATATTTTGTGCGTAACGTTTATAAATGAGGCCCCTGGAGGATTCCATGCTTCTGAGTTGTTCTGAAAGGCAGGTTGACGTTTATTGCCCTGGAGGCAGCACCGAGCAATTTCTGCTAGAATGGCCAGCTGCAACGTCAAAAGTGTATGTATTGTAAAAGTGTATGAAACAAAGAATTTGCTTTTTGGTTTTAATTTAAGGTTAGGGTTACGCATCACGGTTAGCAGTGTGGTTAAGGTTAGGGTGAGGTTTAAAATCAGATTTTATAACTTTGTGGCTGTGGTAGCTAGTGACCACTCTGCAGAACAAGATAATGATGAAAACGCTCAAATTTGTGGGGGAAAGAGGCTTGATGTAGCGTTGGGACGCACGACACAGACGCTTTGAGGCTTGATGTAGCGCTGGGACGCACGACACAGACGCTTTGAGGCTTGATGTAGCGGTGGGACGCACGACACAGACGCTTTGAGGCTTGATGTAGCGTTGGGACGCACGACACAGACGCTTTGAGGCTTGATGTAGCGTTGGGACGCACGACACAGACGCTTTGAGGCTTGATGTAGCGTGTGGGACGCACGACAAGACGTTTTGGCTTGATGTAGCGTTGGGACGCACGACACAGACGCTTTGAGGCTTGATGTAGCGTTGGGACGCACGACACAGACGCTTTGAGGCTTGATGTAGCGTTGGGACGCACGACACAGACGCTTTGAGGCTTGATGTAGCGGTGGACGCACGACACAGACGCTTTGAGCTTGATGTAGCCGTTGGGACGCACGACACAGACGCGTTGAGGCTTGATGTAGCGTTGGGACGCACGACACAGACGCTTTGAGGCTTGATAGCGTTGGACGCACGACACAGACGCTTTGAGGCTTGATGTAGCGTTGGGACGCACGACACAGACGCTTTGAGGATTGATGTAGCGGTGGGACGCACGACACCAGACGCTTTGAGGATTGATGTAGCGTTGGGACGCACGACACAGACGCTTTGAGGCTTGATGTAGCGTTAGGGCGCACGACACAGACGCTTTGAGGCTTGAGTAGCGTTGGGACGCACGACACAGACGCTTTGAGGCTTGATGTAGCGTTGGGACGCACGACACAGACGCTTTGAGGCTTGATGTAGCGGTGGGACGCACGGACACAGACGCTTTGAGGCTTGATGTAGCGTTGGGACGCACGACACAGACGCTTTGAGGCTTGAGTAGCGTTGGGACGCACGACACAGACGCTTTGAGGCTTGATGTAAGCGGTGGACGCACGACACAGACGCTTTGAGGCTTGATGTAGCGTTGGGACGCACGACACAGACGCTTTGAGGCTTGATGTAGCGTTGGGACGCACGACACAGACGCTTTGAGGCTTGATGTAGTGTTGGGACGCACGACACAGACGCTTTGAGGCTTGAGTAACATTTTCAAAGCAGTCTGATCTGATTAAAAAGATACCTATGCTTGCATCAATTCACAATGATGCCCGCCCCACCATTTAGTCTGAACGAAAACATGGGGGTTTGGCCCAGCCACAGCCGCTGCCCTTGGGGAAATGTGTGTCTTTCTGCTAAATCCCACCCACTGCCTCGCTCTGAGAGCCAGTGGAGTGAGAGGAAGCAACTCTAACTGCTATTACTGCTGCAAGACTCAAACACAGCAGACACAGCCAACACGCACAGCCAACACGCACTGGCAAGTGACAAATTCACAAATGAATRGCCAACGTTCTCCTATTCAGGTCAGTGTGGACACTGCTGCCTTCAYAATCAAGTTAGCCTGCTAGCTACTTGCTAGCTAACGTTAGCTGCTAACCTTTCTATATTTAACAATGTAGCCATAAGTTAACATTAGCTGGCTATCACATTGTATTTGGATTGTTTTGTACTTAATAAAGTCTGCTTGCCTACTAATCTCACTGCAACCCCCCTTCAGGTCTCTGATCACTACTTTGTTTCCTTTTCTGTCTCCCTCTCCTCCAACCCTAACTAACCACTCAGCCCCTACCCAGATGGTCATTAGCCATCGCAATATTTGCTGTCTTTCTCCCACTGCTCTTTCCTCTTCTATCCTATAATCTCTCCTTTCTGCTAAATCATTCTCCCTCCTGTCTCCTGATTCTACCTCTTCGACCCTACTCTCCTCCCTTTGCGCATCCTATGACTCACACCGTCCCCTTTCCTCCCATTCTGCCCTGTGGTTGAGTGACTAATTGCGAACTTATAGAACAGGCCTGCGTACAGCTGAGCGAAAAAGGAGTAAAACTAAACTTCCAGAGGACTTATCACACTTCCACTCGCTYCTCTCTATCTTCTCTTTCTCTGTATCCACCGCTAAAGCCACTTTAACCAGCTCTAAATTTCAAGCTTCTGCCCCTAACCCTAGGAAACTCTTTTCCATCTTCTCCTCCATCCTTAATCCTCCACCYCCTCCCCCTACCTCCTCCCTCTCTGCGGAAGATTTTGTCAACAACTTTGAAAAGAATGTTGATGACATCTGCTCCTCATTCACTCAGCTTATTGAGTCCACTGGTCTCACTCACACAGAACTACCCTACGCCTTGACCTCTTTCTCCCCTCTCTCTCCAGAGGACATCCTGCAACTAATGAGGTCTGGCCGCTAGACAACCTGCCCGCTTGACCACATCCCCTCCTCCCTTCGGCAGACCATCTCTGGAGACCTTCTCTCATTCCTCTCCGCCCTCATTAACTCATCCCTGACCACTGGCTGTGTTCCCTCTGACTTCGAAATGTTGCTCCCCTCCACAAGAAACCAACAGTCGACTCAACTGATGTCAAAAACTATAGACGCGTATCCCTTTCTTTTCTTTACAAAACACTTGAGCGTGCTGTCTCTGGTGAACTTTTTTGTTATTTCTCTCAGAATGATCTACCTGACCCTAACCAGTCAGGCTTGAAGATGGGTCACTCAACCGAGACTGCTCTTCTCTGTGTCACGGAGGATCACCGCATTGGCAAAGCTGACTCTCTCTCCTCCTCTTTCAATAATAGTGTTGCCCTGAATTGGTG
>NC_036858.1:71634084-71653359 GCF_002910315.2 Salvelinus sp. IW2-2015 | reverse complement strand
ATGGTGACATCCAACACGTCTCGGTGGAAAAAGGAATATGGAATGCCTGGTCGATGCCTGATGAGAAGAAGATATTTTAGGATATTTTTAAATGTTCAGTCTTGTGAATCATAATCCATACACAGGAAGAGTTACATTAAATAGCTAACATACTAGTTACATCCCAGTTAGCAATGAGCAATCGGCAGGCATGTAGCAGGCATGTAGCAGCATTGTAGCGGCATGTGCAGGCATGTAGCATGGCAGTAGCAGGGCAAATAATTCTGCGTGTGCCGACATGTAAACTTGATCGGTGGCCTTAACTGGCAAGAAGTGCCAGTTTTTAGATGAACATTTTATTTGCCAGAGATTGCAAATCACTCATCAGAGATGCAAATTGCCATCATACAGCAACTGCTTATCCTTCACTCTCGGTCCAGACTCATCCCAAACGTTTTAATTCAAAATGAATCACAGATCAGTGTCACTGCAAAGCAGCCCACCCCATCACACATCCTCCTCCGATGCTTCACGGTGGGGAACCATACATGCCATGAGATCAACTGTTCACCTACCTGCGTCTCACAAAGACACGCGTTAGAACCAAAATCTAAATATAATTCATCCAGACCAATGGACAGATTTCACCGTCTAATGTCTATTGCCCGTTTTCTTGGCTCAAGCAAGTCTCTTTTATTATTGGTGTCCTTTACTAGTGTAGCTCTTTGCAGCAATTCAACATAAAGGCCTTGATTCACTGCAGTCTCCTCTGAACAGTTCATGTTGAGGTGGTCTGTTACTTGACTCTGTGAAGCATCTGAGGTGCAGTTAACGCTTAATGAACTTATCTTCTGGCAGGCAGAGGTAACTCTGGGTCTTCCTTTCTGTGGCGGTCCTCAGGAGAGCCAGTCTATCATAATCGTGATGGTTTTTGGCGACTGCACTGAAGAGAAACTTTCAAAAGTTTTGACATTCCGTATCTGACTGACCTTCGTCTGTAAAGGTTAATGATGGACTGACTACCTCATAAATCTGGTTGAGAGAATGCCAAGAGTGTGCAAAGCTGTCATCAAGGCAAAGGGTGGCTACTTTGAAGATTCTCAAATATTAAAGATATTTTGATTTGTTTATCACTTTTTTTTTATTACTACATGATTCCATATGTGTTATTTCATAGTTTTAATGTCTTCACTATTGTTCTACAWTGTAGAAAATAGTAAAAAATAAAGAAAAACCCTGGAATGAGTAGGTGAGTACAAACTTTTGACTGGTACTGTACATAGCCTTGTCCTGCCAACATACTTTTCTGAATAACATCCTATTCTCAACAGCATAAATATGACAAACATATATCTGGCAATGTAAATTCCTAATTCAGCCTACATAGATATTACATACAGTACATACAGTACACATTACACATGATATACATAACAAAGAGACTCATACAAGCAGAGTAGGAGAGAGAGAGAGATAAAGAGAGAGAGAGAGAGTAGAACAATCCCTTGATGGTGTCACAAAGTATTGCAAAGTAGTATGGGTTGCACCTCCGTCACACGGTCGAGTCATTGGTCGAGTCATTGGTCGAGTCATTGGTCGAGTCATTGGTCGAGTCATTGGTCGAGTCATTGGTCGAGTCATTGGTCGAGTCATTGGTCGAGTCATTGGTCGAGTCATTGGTCGAGTCATTGGTCGAGTCATTGGTCGAGTCATTGGTCGAGTCATTGGTCGAGTCATTGGTCGAGTCATTGGTCGAGTCATTGGTCGAGTCATTGACATTGTTACGCATCATGTAATCAAGTCACTAAAGCTCGAGTCAGAGTCCAAGTGCGAGTTATCAATGGTTGAGTCACGTGTCGAGTCACGAGTCTCTATGGTTGAAGTTCGAGTCCCTGAGCTTGAGTCACTGGGTCCACGTTAACTCAAAATAAAGTTATTTAACCAGTCAGATGTAGTGTAGTGGCAAGAGGAATTTAGTCAACTCATTGTTTCCTATCCCTTTTCCTTTCTTTCTGTGCCACCAAATGTTTACATATAGACTACTGGTAATGTTACCAGGGAGATTAACTCTGACACACACACGTTACCAGGGACACGTTCAGTTGACAAATGTTCTCGGGCGTTGCAGATATAAATTCCATGAATAGAGCAGACAAAATTCCTTATTCACCATGTCTGAGAGGCATGTTTGTTCTACATAGCATATTTCTATCTGAACATTGCGTCCTGCTGAATGCGCCTCAGGCTGTTAGCTATACCTAGCTAATTTGGTAACATGACTGAACAAGGTGTAGCTAAAAGAAAGATTAACTGTTCGGGCCGCAAGTAGCCTAGTTTTAGAATGACTTGGGATAAGCTTTATGAATCTAAAATGCACGATAGAAAGAAAATAGTGTAGCACCGGTATTCAGGGTCATATCTTTTGAATGATAAGGGAGAGAATCAAGTCGTTTTCTCTGAGGAAAATAAAGAGACTTGACCTTGTTTGTTTCAAATTTCAAGACAGCAAAATGCCTTTCTTGCAAGCTCTGGCTACATAACCTGGCTGTGAAATGCACTGGGAAAAGTGGGATGGTTGAGCGAGACTGCAAATTCAAAGAGAGCCTACGTTTCTATACTCAAGGGAGAGAAGAACATAGCTAGTCTGTTTTTTTTACTATTAAACTCAATGCTGCTATTGACTTTAATTTCATAAAGCTGCTTGTGTTTCTTTAACCAGGCAAAGGGTAGCTAACTAGAAGGCTGGTGGTGACTGGTTACTTGGGAAGCAAGAGAGTCACCTGCTCGATGTGTATAATCAGAGGCAGAGCGGAGCCTGTCTGACCACACTCATCGCTTGCTCCCCTGAAGCTCACCAGCTGATATAGGCTGTGTGTGCCAGGTGTGGCGCACCCTTCCCACTGTTGAACAGAACTGTGCTGCACATCTGTGCTGCTAATATTAATTGTGCTTATCAAACTCTTAATGTCTACAAAAACTCTTGTCCAGTCACTTAGTAGACAGATTTTATTCACAGAGATCACTTTTGTTTCGTCTCGTTTAGTCAACTGAATGGAAAATAATTTTAATTTAGTTATAGTTTTTTCTGGGTCTATTTAGGTAGTTATAGTCTCGTCAATTGCCACTGAAAAATAGGTTTTTGACAAATATTTTAGTCACTATTATTGTTTTGACAAAATGTACAATGAAGTATTGTAACAGCTTGTACACATTGAGTAAAATAGCTAATGTTAGCATGGATGCAGGTTTTAACAACTCAGTGGAACTATTAGGGCACATTACTATAACAGCTATAAATGCAGACTAATTATTATACAAATGTGAGTCGTTTTTGTCCATGTCTTTACCACTTTTCCTGATATTTGTTATTGTTGTAAAGCCACGAATGCTAGCTATTAATACTAGCTAGCTATATCAGTCAACAACTACTAACTAGGCTTTGTCTTGACATCCAACTTTTAGCAACAAACCACAGGATTTAAAGAAGCTGGRATTGCTTGGTGTTTGGAGGCTCTGCTTTGACATCTTGTAATGTAGGGTTAACCATGACTGCTACTAGCTTAAGCTAACTAGTTAGCTACTGCTGCTATGTCAGTCAACAACAGCTAACTAGGCATCCCTTTGTCAAACTTTTAGCTACAAACCACAATATTTATAGTAGAAGGGATTGGTGAGATGGTGAACAAGCAGCAATTCATGTATTTCAAAAAAAATACAATACAATACAAAGACAATACACATGGCCGCTCCTATCAGTGGGTGCTCTGGTCAGTGGTGTGTGCTTGCCCCCACCATCCCCGACATGCCGGCAGGGTGAAGCCCCTGGCCCAAAGCAATTTTCCAAGGGCGGGAAGAACCAAGTCTCGCCGAACACCCAAGCGAGCGCACCCATAACCACCAGGACCAGCACACACACCAAAACCAAAACACCTAACATTCCAACACTTATTCTTTCCAACCTTCAGACAGCCACAGATCAACCCAGCTTTCCCAGTAAATCATCATTCTTCCATTTCCTCTTGCAATACATCCCTCCATTTTACCATGGTGTCTCACTAGGGACTTGAACATCCCCATCTGCAACGTTTCTGCCAAAATTGCCACCAAAACAAACATTTTGCCCGTTAGCACAATGATATTTCCTATTGACTGACTGTGGTCTTTCAAATCCCAAATGATATAATTTGCAGGTCCAACTGCGCCCTGATATTATGACATAAGAGCCATTCCTGGACCTGGGGAATGCAGTCAGAGGCTATAAAGGTGCTGCAGATGACAGTCGCCCCAGTTCTCTCTTTGCTGAAGCCATGACTGCACGTTTCAGTGCCCAACAGGTCGTAGATCAGATTTTTTCAGATGTCCAGGAGGATCAAGAGAACAATGATTTAGAAGAGGATGAGGTATCTGAAGAAGAAGATGGGGAAGAATGCATCATCTTCAGATGAAGAAGAAATCCACTGCCACTGAAAGTCTTTCACACTTTCTCAAGAATGCTATGATTTGATAACCGTGAGTCAAGACCTGCAAGACGTGTGAGAGACAAACTGGCGGCCATGAGAAAGGTGTGGGAGAAGTGGGTGGAGCATCTGCCATACCTCTACAACCCTGGCCCTGAGGTAACAGTGGATGAGCAACTAGTTCCATTCAGAGGTAAATTTGTATTTTCATATCTGTAATTAAAGTGATTTTCACTGTTAATTGTATTATGTATTGCTGCAATATCATTGATTTATGTGATTGTTTTCTGTGACACTGACACTAATTACTGATAGTAAGTCATCTCTTTTATCGAAAGGTTGCTGTTTTTTCCAGCAGTATATGCCCAGCATATGCCAAGCAAGCCAGCAAAGTATGGCATCAAAGTATGGCACACACTTGGAAGTTGGAAGTCTACACAGGGAAGCCGACTAGTGGAGGCCCGGAGAAGAACGATGGGATGCGGGTTGTGCTTGATGTGACAGATGGACTGAGAGGGCACAATGTCAAGTGTGACAATTTCTTCAACTCTTATGAACTCAGCCAGTAGCTCCTGAAGAGGAAGATCACCATGGTTGGCACAGTTAGAAAGAACAAGCCTGAGCTCCCACCTGCACTCCTCGCAACAAGAGGGAGAGAGGCCTTCTCATCAAAGTTTGCCTTCTAGTTTTAACCTCCCAAAGAGGAACACGAATGTGGTCCTCCTGAGCACACTGCACAAAACGGCTGAGATCAGTGATCGGGAGGACAGGAAACCAGCCATCCTCCTGGACTACAACCACAACAAAGGAGGCGTGGACAACCTTGACAATGTGATTTGAACTTACAGCTGCAGGAGGATGACTGCCCGCTGGCCCCTGGTCATCTTCCATAACACCATTGATGTGTCCTCAWACAATGCCTTTGTGATATGAATCAACCCTTCCTGAATGCCTGATAAGCAGAACAAGAGGAGGGTGTTCCTGGAGCAGCTGGGAAAGKCACTTGTAACCCCACACATTCAAAGAAGGGAACGCTTCCCCTGCACAGCAGCCTCTGTAGTGCTCGTGAAAGCTGTTCAGGGGACTGAATCTTGTCCTGATCCACCTGAGGCTGCAGCTGGGACAGGCAAGAGGAGGAGATGCCAATTCTGCCCCCCAACAAGGACTGTAAAACAAATACTATGTGCTGCACATGTGAGAAATACATCTGCAAAGTCCATGCACACACACTTGCATACTGTCCTACATGTGTAAATTAGAGTTGATTTATTTATCTTCTTCACATTTTTGTTTTGTATCTATTATCTTAGTTTATTCGTATTTATTGTTGTTGTTTATATACCTTGTGGGTGGGGGAAATGGTTAAAAATATGGGAGAAGACTAGCATTTTGTAGTTGGAATTCCTCATTATACAGCATATAAGAATATATCACTATGTTGCCAAAAAAGACTGTTATTGTTTCCCTTCAATAAAATGCATTCAAACTACTTTCTGCATGTTTACACCTATATAGTACCTTTAGCAATAATAATAATAATAATAATAAACCTTAGTAAAGAAAACAATTATAAAAAGGTGTGATGTAATACAAACAAGTGATGTCCACTGATTAAAGTATTGAGTAGCTTGGATGAATAAGGTGCCCAGAGTAAACTGCCTGCTACTCAGTCCCGGAAGCTAAGATATGCATATTATTAGTATATTTGGATAGCAAACACTCTGAAGTTTCTAAAACTGTTTGAATGATGTCTGTGAGTATAAAATAACTCATATGGCCTCATATGGCCAAACCTGAGAAAAAAATCCAACCAGGAAGTGGGAAATCTGAGGTTTGTAGTTATTCAACTCATCACCTATCGAATATACAGTGGAATAATGGTAATTTTGCACTTCCTAAGGCGTCCACTAGATGTCAACAGTCTTTAGAACCTTGTTTGATGCTTCTACTGTGAAGGAGGGGGGAATGAGGGCTCTTTGAGTCAGGGGTCTGGCAGAGTGCCATGAGCTGACTATGCGCGTTCACGTGAGAGTTAGCTTGCATTCTATTGCATTTCTGAAGACAAAGGAATTCTCCGGTTGAAACATTATTGAAGATTTATGATAAAAACATCCTAAAGATTGATTCTATACATTGTTTGACATAAGGTAAGTGAATATTTATATTGCTGACTTCTGTTGACTCCR
Organism: Salvelinus sp. IW2-2015; assembly: GCF_002910315.2. Taxonomy (NCBI): domain Eukaryota; kingdom Metazoa; phylum Chordata; class Actinopteri; order Salmoniformes; family Salmonidae; genus Salvelinus; species Salvelinus sp. IW2-2015. Next base: position 71,646,737 of record NC_036858.1, on the reverse strand, counting down.
ACATGGCGGATATCTGTATGGCTGGTTTTGTTGTCTGAACACTGTACTCAGATTATTGCATGGTTTGCTTTTTCTGTAAAAAATATTTGAAAATCTGACACAGCGGTTGCATTAAGGAGAAGTATWTTTCTAATTCTGTGCATAACACTTGTATCTTATATTAAAGTTTATGATAACTATTTCTGTAAATTGATGTGGCTCTCTGCAAAATGTTGGAAGCAAAACATTACTGAACGTAACGCGCCAATGTAAACTGAGATTTTTGGATATAAATATGCACTTTATYGAATAAAACATACATGTATTGTGTAACAAGAAGTCCTATGCGTGTCATCTGATGAAGATCATCAAAGGTTAGTGATTCATTTTATCTCTATTTCTGCTTTTTGTGACTCCTCTCTTTGACTGGAGAAATGGCTGTGTTTTTCGGTGAGTAGGTGCAGACCTAACATAATCGTTTGGTGTGCTTTCGTCGTAAAGCCTTTTTGAAATCGGACACTGTGGTGGGATTAACAACAAATGTATCTTTAAAATGGTGTAAAATACTTCTATGTTTGAGGAATTTTAATTATGAGATTTCTGTTGTTTTGAATTTTGCGCCCTGCACTTTCACTGGCTGTTGTCATATCGATCCCGTTAAATCGTTTTTTCCCCTCATCAATCTACACACAATACCYCATAATGACGAAGCAAAAACAGGTTTTTAGAACTGTTTGCATAAAATATATATATGAAAAATCACATTTACATAAGTATTCAGACCCTTTACTCAGTACTATGTTGAATCACCTTTTCCTGCGATTACAGCCTCGAGTCTTCTTGGGTATGACGCTACAAGCTTGGCACACATGTATTTGGGGAGTTTCTCCCATTCTTCTCTGCAGATCCTCTTAAGCTCTGTCAGGGTGTATGGGGAGCGTTGCTGCACAGCTATTTTCAGTTCTCTCCAGAGATGTTTGATTGGGTTCAAGTCCGGGCTCTGGCTGGGCCACTCAAGGACATTCAGAGACTTGTCCCGAAGCCACTCCTGCGTTGCCTTGGTTGTGTGCTTAGGGTCGTTGTCCTCTTGGAAGGTAAACCTTCACCCCAGTCTTGAGGTTCTGAGCGTTCTGGAGCAGGTTTTCCATAAGGATCTCTCTGTACATATTTCCCTCCATCCTGACTAGTCTCCCAGTCCCTGCCACTGAAAAACATCCCCACAGCATGATGCTGCCACCACCATGGGGATGGTGCCAGGTTTCCTCCAGACGTGACGCTTGGCATTCAGGCCAAATAGTTTTGGCAAACTCCAAGTCGGCTGTCATGTGCCTTTTACTGAGGAGTGGCTTCCGTCTGGCCACTCTACCATAAAGGCCTGATTAGCGGAGTGCTGCAGAGATGCTTGTCCTTCTGGAATGTTCTCCCATCTCCATAAAGAAAGTCTGGAGATCTGTCAGAGTGACCATTGGGTTCTTGGTCACCTCCCTGACCAAGGCCCTTCTCCCCCGATTAATACGTTTGGCCGGGCAGCMAGCTCTAGGAAGAGTCTTGGTGGTTCCAAACTACTTCCATTTAAGAATTATGGAGGCCACTGTGTTTTGGGGGATATTCAATGCTGCATAGGTGTCTTCCTATCCTTCCCCAGATCTTTGCCTTGAGACAATCCTGCTTCAGAGCTCTGTTTCATGAGCTGAAATAAAAGATACCAGAAAGCTTATTTCTCTCAAATGTTTTACAAAATGTGTCTACATCCCTGTTAGTGAGTATTTCTCCTTTACCAAGATAGTCCATCCACCTTACAAGTGTAGCATATCAAGAAGCTGATTTAAAAGCATGATCATTACACAGCTGCACCTTGTGCTGGGGGCAATAAAATACCATTCTGAAATATGCAGTTTTCTCACACAACCCTATGCCACAGATGTCTCAAATGTTGAGGGAGTGTGCAATTGGCATACTGACTGCAGAAATGTCCACCAGAGCTGTTGCCAGATAATTTAATGTTAATTTCTCTACAATATGCCACCTCCAATGTCGTGTTCGAGAAAACTGTTTCTGATTGGCTGGGCTTGGCTCCCCAGTTTGTGGACCTGTCTCCCTAGTGGGTAGGCCTATGACCTCCCAGGCCCACCCATGGCTGTGCACCTGTCCAGTCATGTGAAATCTATAGATTAGGGCCTAATTAACCTATTTCAATTGACAGATTCCAAATTCTCGCTGACTGATCAAAATTGTCAAGTTCATTTTCATTGTGATACCGAAAATCTGAAGTAGCCATCAACAAGTAAAAAACTGGAGGGAGGCCTAGGGGATGTCTTTCCTAATGCTCACTCAGCTAAATTAAAAATACATTTGAGAGTCACTTACAGGAATGATCCCCCTCCCCTCTTTAAAGGGTGAATCTATTTGTTTTGCATAATTGCAAATGGCCATGTCTATTAAGTAAAAGCTACAACAATAAATTCTGTGAGACAAAGCATTTTTATAACGTCATTTGAAGAGCAAATTACTACATTTTTGAAAGAGACCATTTGCATGTGGAAATGTTGTACAATCTGCTTTCTTTCTAAAAACCATGAAAATGAAACACGAAAACTAAATTAAGTGAAAGTAGGCATTGGTCTGAAGCCGAAAAAAGAAGGACATTCACATGACCACAACGCTTACTTCACCCATGCTCTACCAGGTACTTTTAGCACACAGCTTTGCCCTACTACACTAGCTATGTTAGTCTATTGTACTTCAAAGAATTTGTAGGCAGGTTGCTTAGTTTTCAAACATTCTCAAACAGACTAATGCCTACTCTTTGGAGGGATTAGTGTCCTGCTTTTAAAATGATGTATTATATCAATAGGTTGTATGTGTTTTTAGATTTAGGCTTATTGTAAAAGTGTTTTATTGGAGTGTCACTACCTTTATTGCAACAAGTACAAACATACATTTAAGCTACATATTAATTTGACAGAGATAATTAACTGCCCATTGATCAGCTTGCAAAACACGTGGTTCTGAGTTTATGTCAATATTACATTACAGTTTAGCTAATGGTTACAGACATCATGAATACAGACAGGCTCTATAGACATCTATAACTAGATGAGTGACAGTGTCCAGCCCACCACTACCTGCTATGTTGGGCACATACTGACCAAAAAAGGATGGCAAGACAAATAAATACATATTATTAATATGCTGAAGAGGTGGAGGTAGATATGCATTGAAACTAAATCACGAATTCCCTTAACCTTAATTAAAACCTGGATCAGCAACCATGAACATCAAGGGGAGAATAAAAAGACAGTGACTGAACCACAAGCTCCTCCAGTCCAGAGAACAGACAGTGACTGAACCACTAGCTCCTCCAGTCCAGAGAACACAGTGACTGAACCACTAAGCTCCTCCAGTCCAGAGAACAGACAGTGACTGAACCACTAGCTCCTCCAGTCCAGAGAACAGGCAGTGACTGAAACACTAGCTCCTCCAGTCCAGAGAACAGACAGTGACTGAACCACTAGCTCCTCCAGTCCAGAGAACAGACGTGACTGCACACTACTCCTCCAGTCCAGAGAACAGACAGTGACTGAACCACTACGCTCCTCCAGTCCAGAGAACAGACAGTGACTGAACCACTCAGCTCCTCCAGTCCAGAGAACAGACAGTGACTGAACCACTAGCTCCTCCAGTCCAGAGAACAGACAGTAACTGAACCACTAGCTCCTCCAGTCCAGAGAACAGACAGTGACTGAACCACTCCGCTCCTCCAGTCCAGAGAACAGACAGTGACTGAACCACTAGCTCCTCCAGTCCAGAGAACAGACAGTGACTGAACCACTAGCTCCTCCAGTCCAGAGAACAGACAGTGACTGAACCACTAGCTCCTCCAGTCCAGAAAACGAACAGTGATTGAACCACTAGCTCCTCCAGTCCAGAGAACAGACATGACTGAACACTAGCTCATCCAGTCCAGAGAACAGACAGGTGACTGAACCACTAGCTCCTCCAGTCCAGAGAACAGACAGTGACTGAACCACTAGCTCCCTCCAGTCCAGAGAACAGACATTGACTGAACCACTTGCTCCTAGTCCAGAGAACAGAGATAATAGCAATCCTCCCCGTCCTTGTGTGCTGAGGTTATCCCATTCAATCACTTCTCCTCACTTGAGTAGACTCATTACTGCAGTGAGACACCGCTGGGGTGCTGCCGAGAGCCGAGCATGCCGGATGGTAATAGACGTACACACACACACCAACATCCATTTCTCTCATGGTAATATTTTACTGAAACATCCTTTTCTATCATGGACATATTTACTGAAACATCCACTTTTCTCATGATAATATTTTACTGAAACATCCATTTCTCTCATGGTAATATTGTTCTGAAACATCCACTTCTCTCGTGGAAATATTGTTCTGAAACGTCCATTTCTCTCATGGTAATATTTTCCTGAAACATCCACTTCTCTCGTGGTAATATTTTACTGAAACATCCATTTCTCTCATGGTAATATTGTTTTGAAATATCGACTTCTCTCGTGGTAATATTGTTCTGAAACGTCCATTTCTCTGATTGGAAATATTTTACCGAAACATCCACTTCTCTCGTGGTAATATTTTACTGAAACATCAATTTTTCTCATGGTAATATTGTTCTGAAACATCGACTTCTCTGATTGGAAATATTTTACTGAAACATCCACTTCTCTGATTGGAAATATTTTACTGAAACATCCACTTCTCTGATTGGACATAATTTACTGAAACATCCACTTCTCTGATTGGACATATTTTACTGAAACATCCACTTCTCTGATTGGACATAATTTACTGAAACATCCACTTCTCTGATTGGACATAATTTACTGAAATGTTCATCTATCTCAACGCATCTGTCTCAATCCAATGTGTGAGCTATAAAGTATGTGTAGGAAAATAACGATGAACCCAGTTTATAGGGTAATGGTTTGAAAATTAAGCATGCTAGTTGATACATGTTTGATGTTCCAAAAAATGTTTGTATTTGCATTTGTCACTCAGTCTATCCTTTCTTGTTGCAGCCAGTAATGGGAGAAAAGAGCCAGAGCCAGAAATGACAGGAATAGAAAACAACAGAAATATTTCAACAATGTTTCTACCATCCTTGTCACGTGCAGAGGAGTTTCCCATCCATTCTCACACACACACACACACACACACACACACACACACACACACACACACACACACACACACACACACACACACACCACACACACACACCACACCATACACACACAGGATGGGCTAAAAACACACAGACCATGGCATTACCATAATCTCTAGGCCGTGCCGAGGTCAACGAGATGCCCCGCTTGGCCGTAACTCGGTCTGAGCGCAGCGACCGTGAAAAAAAGTAGGCCCAAAACGAAGCCTGGCCCTAAATTTCAGGTGCTGTTGGGTGACAGCGGGGGAACCGTTAGGGTTAGAAGCACAATTAAACCTCAGGAACGTTCCTAAGGTCCTCCCAATCTGTGCAAGCCTAACCTTGACCGTGTGGCATTAACCCTTAACAGTGAAAACAGGCTGTTTACATCAAACAGTTTGCAATGACTTCTCTCCCCATAGGAATACATTGCCTGCTCCCCTAAATTCAACCTGAAGCCTATGAGGGTTATGAATGCCTTATGAACCTGTCTTCCATGACAATTCATCAGGCCACTATGAGGTCAACCTGTGTTGATTCTAAGCTTCATGGAGCGACCGGAAGTTGTTAAATTCACCCTAAAGGTGTTTTGTTATACCGAACCTGCAGTTTGTGAAAACACTGCATTCAACCCTGTGTAAATCCGTCCATTCTTAACATAAAGACTTTAAACTCAGGATTCTGTAAAAGCTTACCCTAATGAGGATATGTGTTTACTTTCAGGCTTCTTGTGCCAACTGGAAGTGCCTTAAATTGGGGTCATAAGGGCTGTTTCGAAGGGTTAAAAAGGTAACATCTTTCCAAAACTTCATATGTGTGATTAGGCAACCCTCATGAACTGTAAATCAGTCATTTCTCCCATCAGATGTCAAATAAAATCTCTCACACACACACACACACACACAGCAAGGACGGARTGACAAAGTGTGGGGCTTACAGACACAGAGAGCCTGCAATATTTACCTTTGTTCGAACTATCAAAGAACCGTCAGACCTAGAGCTCTGAAACTTTAGAAACCTGTTCTAGTCGATAGTGCACAGTGAGTTATGTGGCTCTAGAAGGTTCTCAGACCGAGAAACAGCAGCATGCATTTGCAATAACTTCAATTCATTTTGACCATTGTTATAATTACGACATTTAGAAAAGTCCCAGAGTCACAAGGCTAGGTGCATTGAAACCGCTTCGGCCCATGGAGACGGACCCTAATGTTTCTTTCCAATAGCTCATTCAAGGACCCCGTAGCAACGCCCGGAAAATTTGGATTTTCAGCACCAATTAAGGTCGCTGCTCAGGCACCGAATTACCTATCAAGCCGAAACTCGTATTCTACGTATTCTACGATATATATTCTACGATCCGGACCTGAGAAATAGTCCGTTTACCTTGAACGTTATTTAAAAAATAATAATAATCTGACCCCTAGCGTCAAGAAGTTAAGAACAAGTGTATCTTTAATTATATGTAATACATGTATCTTTCATCAAMGTTTATGATGAGTATTTCTGTTATTTGACGTGGCTCTCTGTAATTACTCCAGATATTTTGGAGGCATTTCTAGACATGGCGCCAATGTAAACTGAGATTTGTGGATATAAATATGCACATTATCGAACAAAACATAAATGTATTGTGTAACATAATGTCCTATGAGTGTCATCTGATGAAGATTATCAAAGGTTAGTGATTATTTTATCTCTATTTCTGCTTTTGTGTGACTATCTGTGGCTAGGAAAAATGGCTGTGTTTTTTGGATTTGGTGGTGATCTAACATAAATATATGTTGTTTTTTCGCTGTAAAACATTTAAAAAATCGGACACGATGGGTAGATTAAATCCTCCACAATAGTATGGGGCTTGCAGGTCCTAGCCACTCAGTAGCTCACCATATAAGATGCTTCTAGCCCATTATTATCAATGTTATCTCTTGCTTTTATACGTGTTTTACTAATTCTCACTCAAAAAACTCCCTTTGCTTATTTTTCAAATTGGCATGTTTTGTTTCTAAATGTCTGCACATGAGTGAAGGTTTCATTGAGTAGTGAGATAGTACTTTTGCACATATAACACACTGTGGCTGAGGGAAGGCACTACTCCCAATATAAGTGAACCCCAAATCAATGTAGTTCTCATCATATTTGATCMTCTTTGATGGTCCAACGTCACTGTCTGTTGTCCGGGCTTTCCGGGTGGGGAGGGAGTAGCTCTTCGGCTGCATCAGATTCACAACTGTCAGTGTCCATGCTAGCTGGGCTAACAACAAATGTAGAATTACTGATGCTAGCATTGGATGTGCTCGTGGAAGCAGAACAACTTGTGTCGTCGACAGGTGCAGGTGTAGTACTGCAGGTAGGTACCCTAAAAGTCTTCCCCTATTCCCAGTACTGAAGTAGCCATCACAACTCTGAGGTTAGATTAGTCATCTTTCAAGGCTGTGAGGATGTGCAGTTTTTTGTGCTCGGGTGTCTCTGTCCCAGAGACTCAGAGACATCCTGTCCCAAATCCCAGAGACACCCTGTCCCAAATCCTGTTTTCCAAGGAAAAGCTAAAAAAAAAAMTTGTTCTACAGCAATGAACAGTCTTCAATTATATTACAGTAAATTACAGTCCTTGGGGATGAAGCCCCCCCCCAACCATGAAAATGTCTCTACAGGCTCATAGGACACCTTTTTCTCGGCCAGTTCGATGTTGTCCCTATCACAACTTTTTTCACCCCCTCAACACATTGCTGCATGCACAGGTGCTTCATTATGTTTTCCTTGTAGCCTTGGAAGCTATAGCTGTGATGGCCAATACAGGAGCTGGTACTGGTACGAGTGACCGCAGCTCACCATCCATGCCACACGAATTCCGAAAAACAGGAATAAAAACAAGAAAATATGCATTAGCTGTTATAATAAAGGACTAAGTAATACTGGTTCCATGTCTTTTTGTTAATGTATAATTTCCTTGAGTCAATTGACGCACCGGTGCGTCAATCTAAGTAACATAATAAAATAAATCACCATCAAAATCTGTCAGTTAAAGCTAGAGATATCTGTTTTTAGCATTGGATGCGTCTTAATCCATCGCATCCATCGGTGTCGTACATCCGCTGCAGTGAAAGGTGGCAGAGTTAGAATGGTGTTTGGCAGACCATGAGACATTGGTCTCACAGGAGACTGGTCTGAAGTCGGTACCATCAATGTGCCAACTTCTGTTCGTAGCTGTCACGGTTTTCTTCCTGGGATGAAGGAGAGGACCAAAACGCAGCGCGGCTAGTGTTCAACATAATTTAATAAAGAATATGTGAACACTACAAACAACAMAACAATAAATGTGAAAACCGACAACAGTCCTATCTGGTGCAGAACACAAAGACAGAAGACAGGAAACAATCACCCACAAAATCCCAACACAAAACAAGCCTCCTATATATGATTCTCAATCAGGGACAACGATTGACAGCTGCCTCTGATTGAGAACCATATTAGGCTGGACACAGAAACAGACAAACTAGACACACAACATAGAATTCCCACCCAGCTCACGTCCTGACCAACACTAAACAAGCAAAACACATAAGAACTCTGGTCAGGACGTTACAGTAGCATCCAAACTGTTTGGGATACAAACTAATGTGACCCCACTGTGGAAAAGTGAGATACCCACAAATGTGATGGTGTTCTCCGTTTTGTGAGCTCCTACCCAAATTTGCTATTTTGAGATTCTTTTGGCATTTATTTTTACTTTATTTTTACTAAAGGTATCCGCTATCATTTCTTGTAACCAAAAATTACAATTTAACATCAGATCGGCAGTTACTTACCTCAATTCCTGCTTCAACTTCGACTTCGACTCATCTGCCCTGGGCTCTTTCTGTAATCGACCCAATTTTCAAGGTATCTAAGAGGAAACACTGGTGTTAGAGGCAAGGAAAGGGGAGTCTTGGCGAAAAACCGGCCACGTCTTCCTTCCATTCTATTGATAAGAAGATAGACGAACTCTGATCGTGGATTTGTTACAACAGGACTATCGTAACTGCAATATTCTATGCTTTACTGAAACATTGCTTTCGGACAAGACACCCCACATTGCTCAATTCACTGAGCAAACAGGATAGTGGAGTCAGGGAAATCTAGAGGGGGAGCCTTCTTATCCTCCCTGTCTGGCTCCTGACCTATTTASAGAGTKTATATGCTGTTTAATATTTGCATGTAGCCTATTTGAAATGAYGTGCGCTTCTTACGTTCACCTTTTCATGTTTATTAAAAATCTTTTAATTCAAATCCATATGGTTTGGTTTCAATACTTCAAAACCAGTGGTAGTTCCAGGTAGTCACAAAAATAGATGGGTGTAGTTTAAATTCAATTGTGATTTTAATGAATTGAGCGAATTTGGWGTGGCTGTTTTTTTTCTTCCTGTGAGCACGGAGTGGTTGGAAGGTCATGGAGCACTGGAGTGGATGAGCGGGATTTCCGGGATTTCCAACAGCTCAGCTCCGCTCACAGGCACTGCTCTCTACCAGACATACTCAATGCATTTTATGCATGCTTCCACAATAAAAACACCTTGCCTTGTGTAAGGGTGCATTCTCAGAGCATGTGCAGAACAGCTGGCAGGCATATTCACAGTCATTTTCAACCTCTCTTTGTAATCCCCCTATGTCCTAAGCTAACCAACATCATTCCTGTTCCCAAGAATTCTAAGGCTTAGTTCCACAATGACTACCGCCCTGCAGCACTCACATCTGTAATCATGAAGTGCTTTGAAAGGCTGGTTATTGCACACGTCAACTCCATCATCCCAGACACCCTAGACCCACTCAATTTGCATACCGCCCCAACAGATCCAAAGTCGACACAATCTCAATTGCACTCCACACTGCTCTCAGGCACCTAGATAAGAGGAATGCCTATGTGAGAAAGCTATTCATTGACCACAGCTCGGCATTCAACACCATTGTCCCCTCCACGCTCATCCCCAAGTTTATTACCGTGGACCTGAACACCTCCTCAAATGGCTCCTGGACTTCCTAACGGGCCAATCACAGATGGTGAGGGTAGGCAATGTCAACTCCGCCACACTGACCCTCAACACTTGGGCCCCACAGGGGTGTGTGCTTAATCCCTTCTGTTCACCCACAACTGCGTGGTCACGCATGAATCCAACACCACGCATGTCTCCAACACCACAGCATGACTCCAACACCACAGCATGACTCCAACACCATAGCATGACTTCAACACCGTAGCATGACTCCAACACCATAGCATGATTCCAACACCATAGCATGATTCTAACACCATAGCATGATTCTAACACCATAGCATGATTCTAACACCATAGCATGATTCCAAAACCATAGCATGACTCCAACACCATAGCATGACTTCAAGATTCTAACACATAGCATGATCCAACACCATAGCATGATTCTAACACCATAGGCAGATTTCAACACCATAGCATGATCCAACACCATAGCATGACTTCAATATACCATAGGCATGATTCCAACACCATTGCATTTTCCAACACCACAGCATACTCTTAAAACCATAGCATGACTCCTCCCATAGCATGAATCCAACACCATAGCAAAACTCCATCACCATAGCATGATTCTAACACCATAGCATGATTCCAACACCGTAGCATAACTCCATCACCATAGCATGAGTCTAACACCATAGCATGATTCCAACACCATAGCATGACTCCAACACCACAGCATCACTTCAACGGCATAGCATGATTCCAACACCATTGCATTTTTCCAACACCATAGCATGACTCTAATACCATTGCATGACTTCAACACCATAGCATGATTCTAACACCATAGCATGATTCCACACCCATAGCATGATATCAAACCATAGCATGACTCCAACACCACAGCATGACTTCAACGGCATAGCATGATTCCAACACCATTGCATTTTTCCAACACCATTGCATGACTCCAACACCATAGCATGACTTCAACACCATGGCATGACTCTAACACCATAGCATGACTCCAACACCATAGCATGACTTCAACACCATGGCATGATTCCAACACCGTTGCATGACTCCAACACCGTTGCATGACTCCAACACCATTGCATGATTCTAACACCATAGCATGAGTCTAACACCATAGCATGATTACAACACCATTAAATGACTGCTAACACCATTACATGACTCTAACACCATAGCATGATTCCAACACCATAGCATGATTCTACACCATAGCATGTTTCCAACACCATAGCATGACTTCAAACACCATGGCATGACTCTAACACCATAGCATGACTCCAACCCATAGCATGAATTCAACACCATGGCATGATTCCAACACCGTTGCATGACTCCAACACCTTTGCATGACTCCAACACCATTGCATGATTCTAACACCATAGCATGAGTCTAACACCATAGCATGATTCCAACACCATTAAATGACTCTAACACCATTACATGACTCTAACACCATAGCATGATTCCAACACCATAGCATGATTCTAACACCATAGCATGATTCCAAACCATAGCATGACTCCAACACCATAGCATGACTTCAATACCATGCATGATTCCAACACATTGCATGATTCCAACACCATAGCATGACTTTCAACACCATGGCATGACTCTAACACCAATAGCATGACTCCAACCACCATAGCATGACTTCAACACCATGGCATGATTCCAACACCGTTGCATGACTCCAACACCGTTGCATGACCTCAACACCATTGCATGTTTACACCATAGCATGAGTCTAACACCATAGCATGATTCCACACCATTAAATGACTCTAACACCATTACATGAAACTCTAACACCATAGCATGATTCCAACACCATAGCATGACTCCAACACCATAGCATGACTTCATACCATAGCATGATTCCAACACCAGCATTTTCCAACACCACAGCATTTACTCTAAAACCATAGCATGACTCCATCCCCATAGCATGAATCCAACACCATAGCAAAACTCCATCACCATAACATGATTCTAACACCATAGCATGATTCCAACACCGTAGCATAACTCCATCACCATAGCATGAGTCTAACACCATAGCATGATTCCAACACCATAGCATGACTCCACACCACAGCATCACTTCAACGGCATAGCATGATTCCAACACCATTGCATTTTTCCAACACCATAGCATGACTCTAATACCATAGCATGATTCTAACACCATAGCATGATTCCAACACCATAGCATGATATCAAACACCATAGCATGACTCCAACACCACAGCATGACTTCAATGGCATAGCATGATTCCAAACCATTGCATTTTTCCAACACCATTGCATGACTCCAACACCATAGCATGACTTCAACACCATGGCATGACTCTAACACCATAGCATGACTCCAACACCATAGCATGACTTCAACACCATGGCATGATTCCAACACCGTTGCATGACTCCAACACCGTTGCATGACTCCAACACCATTGCATGATTCTAACACCATAAG
>NC_036858.1:71629404-71632232 GCF_002910315.2 Salvelinus sp. IW2-2015 | reverse complement strand
ATGACTCCAACACCATAGATGACTTCAACACCATTGCATGATTCCAACACCGTGCATTGACTCCAACACAACGCTTGCATGACTCCAACACCATGCCCATGATGTTCTAACACCATAGCATGCGATGTAGTCAACCCATGCATAACTCCAATCACCATAGCATGAATCCAACACCATAGCATGAATCCACCCCCATAGCATGAATCCAACACCATAGCATAACTCCATCACCATAGCATGATTCTAACACCATAGCATGATACCAACACCGGTGCATAACTCCAACACCATATAGGCATGACTCCAACATCATAGCATGAATCCAACACCATAGCATGACTTCCACCCCCATAAGCATGACTCCAACACCATAGCATGACTTCCAACACCATGGCATGATTCCAACACCATAGCATGATTCCAACACCATAGCATGATTCCAACACCATTAGCATGAATCCAACACCATAGCATGATTCTAACACCATTGCATGTTGCTAACACCATAGCATGATTACAACACCATAGCATAACGTTCCATCACCATAGCATGAACCAACACCATAGGCATGACTCCACCCCATAGCAGAATCCAACACCATAGCATAACTCCATCACCATAGCATGATTCTAACACCATAGCATGAATCCAACACCGTGGCATACTCCAACACCATAGCATGACTCCAACATCATAGCCATGAATCCAACACCATAGCATGACTCCAACCCATAGCATGACTCCAACACCATAGCATGACTCCAACACCATACATGATTCCACAACACCATAGCATGATTCCAACACCATGCTCATAGCTTCCACCATATGCATGTCCAACACCATAGCATGATTCCAACACCATTAATGACTCTAACACCATTACATGACTCTAACACCATAGCATGACTCCAACACCATAGCATGATTCTAACACCATAGCATTGATTCCAAACACCATAGCATGACTCCAACACCATAGCATGATTCTAACACCATAAGCATGATTCCAAACACCATAGCATGACTCCAACACCATAGCATGACTTCAATACCATAGCATGATTCCAACACCATTGCATTTTCCAACACCACAGCATTACCTAAAACCATAGCATGACTCCATCCCATAGCATGAATCCAACACCATAGCAAAACTCCATCCCATAGCATGATTCTAACACCATAGCATGATTCAACACCGTAGCATAACTCCAACACCATAGCATGAGTCTAACACCATAGCATGATCTCAACACCATAGCATGATTCCAACACCACAGCATCACTTCAACGGCATAGCATGTGTCCAACACCATTGCATTTTCCAACACCATAGCATGACTCTAATACCATTGCATGACTTCAACACCATAGCATGATTCTAACACCATAGCATGATTCCAACACCATAGCATGATATCAACACCATAGCATGACTCCAACACCACAGCATGACTTCAACGGCATAGCATGATTCCAACACCATTGCATTTTTCCAACACCATTGCATGACTCCAACACCATAGCATGACTTCAACACCATGGCATGACTCTAACACCATAGCATGACTCCCAACACCATAGCATGACTTCAACACCATTGCATGGCATTCCCCCTTGTTCGCATGTCAACAGTTGCATGACTCCAACACCATTGCATGATTCTAACACCATAGCATGATTACACAACCATAGCATAACTCCATCACCATAGGCATGAATCCAACACCATAGCATGAATCCACCCCCCAAGCATGAATCCAACACCATAGCATAACTCCATCACCATAGCATGATTCTAACACCATAGCATGAATCCACACCGGTGCATAACTCCAACACCATAGCATGACTCCAACATCACAGATCCACGCACCTAGCATGACATCCACCCCCATAGCATGACTCCAACACCATAGCATGACTTCAACACCATGGCATGATTCCAACACCATAGCATGATTCCAACACCATAGCATGATTCCAAACACCATAGCATGAATCCAACACCATAGCATGATTCTAACACCATGCATGATTCAACACAATAGCATGATTACAACACCATAGCATTACTCCATCACCATAGCATGAATCCAACACCATAGCATGAATCCACCCCCATAGCATGAATTCCAACACCATAGCATAACTCCATCACCATAGCATGATTCTAACACCATAGCATGAATCCAACACCGGTGCATAACTCCAACACCATAGCATGACTCCAACATCATAGCATGAATCCCAACACCATAGCATGACTCCACCCCATAGCATGACTCCAACACCATTAGCATGACTTCCAAAACACCATGCATGATTCCAACACCATAGCATGATTCCAACACCATAGCATGATTCCAACACCATAGCATGAATCTCCAACACCATAGCATGATTCTAACACCACATGCATGATTCTAACACCATCAGCATGTTACAACACCATAGCATAACTCCATACACCATAGCCATGAATCCAACACCATAGCATGACTCCAACCCCCATAGCATAATCCAACACCATAGCATAACTCCATCACCATAGCATGATTCCAACCATAGCAGTGAATCCAACACCGTAGCATAACTCCAACACCATTTAGCATGACTCCAACATCATAGCCATAGCATGAATCCAACACCATAGCATGACTCCAACCCATAGCATGACTCCAACACCATAGCATGACTCCAACACCATTACATGATTCCAACACCATAGCATGATTCCAACACCATAGCATGACTTCAACACCATAGCATGAATCCAACACCATAGCATGATTCCAACACCATTAAATGACTCTAACACCAT